>NC_142471.1:91201129-91355887 GCF_049115385.1 Moschus berezovskii | reverse complement strand
GAGAAACAAGGGCAACACTCCTAAGCGGCCAGTGGAAGCACAAATTTGGAGAAGAACTTGGCAAAGTGAAGTCAAGTCCAGGAAATGGGATCTTCACTCCCAGCCACAGTCCCTGATGTGCAACAATGTCCACAGCAACTCTGCAGCTAGGAAAAACTGAAAACCACCTAAATGGCTGGCATAAGAGGGTTGGATGAATTATGAACAATCATGAATTGGAATACTATACAGCAGTTAAGACTAAAGTTACAATTAAATGCATGCATGTGTGCTCGGTCACTCAGTCATGCCTGACTTTTTGTGACCCATGGACTGTAGCCTTCCAGGCTCCTCTGTCCATGAGATTCTCCAGGCAAGAATACTGGAGTGGGTTGCCATTTCTTTCTCCAGGGGATCTTCTTGACCCAGGGATCCAACCCACACATCTCCTGCACTGGCCAGTAGATTCTTTACCACTACAATAAGCATATCTACATTAATAAATCAGAGTGGGAACAGGTTGAATCACAAAAGCAAACTGTAAAATGGTATGTACAGAATGATATAGTTTACATAGAGCTTGAGAAGACAAAACTGTATCAAAAGGAGGAGGAAGAAAAAGTGATGGAATGGCAGAAAAATAATTTTATTGGTAACACTGGTTCTTAAGCTGAGTGGTGGCGTGAGATTATTTTAGATATGTTAGGTCTGAATTATTTAATAAAAGAATAACAGAACAAGGTGCTGCATGCATGGATGTGCAATGCACTGGTTGCACTGGGTTGGCCAAAAATGTTTGTGTCTGTATATATCCTTGTCTCAATATTTCCATCCTTATTGTCTTATTCATCTCCCAAGTAACTGGGTATCCAGGTAACCTACACTTTAGAACTACATTGAAATGTTGTATAACTGTGGTCCAGTTTCAAATTCAGAAATCCTCGGGCGTTATATGTCTTTGTTATCGTCTACATTCCAATGACAACTTCAATCCAATTACAGACTAAGCTCCTTGAGGACATACACTGAGGTTCCCTTCGCCTTCCACCCCCAACACTACTCAATTAATGTCTGATTCAAGCTAATCTGACATTATTCAAATATTGAAAGGATTCTGTATTGATCTTTCGTATGTGGAGAATAATTCAACCATTAACTCACAATATACAACTTACCATATTTTATGCTACAGCTGTAGTGCTTATCCGTACTTGGACTGTACATTATTTACCAGTAAATGGGAAAAACGGATAGAAACTTCCCATAGGAAAGAGAAGCCTCCAGTGCTTCTGTTTAGTGAGGTCAAGTCGTTACGTTACCCATCTTCTAGTTCATATGCTGCTGCTGCTGCTGCTGCTACTAAGTCACTTCAGTCGTGTCCGACTCTGTGTGACCCCATAGACGGAAGCCCACCAGGCTCCCCCGTCCCTGGGATTCTCCAGGCAAGAACACTGGAGTGGGTTGCCATTTCCTTCTCCAATGTGTGAAAGTGAAAGTGAAGTCGCTCAGTCGTGTCCGACCCTTAGCGACCCCATGGACTGCAGCCTACCAGGCTCCCCCATCCATGGGATTTTCTAGGCAATAGTATTGGAGTGGCTTGTCATCCCAAAGGATGGGACACCTGGCTCTTGACTCCAGTGTTTGTCAGTTGCCTTCCATGCAGCCCTATAAAAACTAACTCAATCCAGCTCCTAACATAAATCAACTATATCGTTACGAGCCCCTTATTCACACAAATAAAATGGAATAAAGCATATTGACATGAAAATCTTTGAAATCCTACGGCTTTGTAGCACATTGTACAGTCTGAAGAGTGATGACATCAGGGGCTATGGTCTTAAATTCCCCTCAACCACCACTTTCCTTCTCTGTTCCCTCTCCTGCCAATCTCCCTTTTTCTAACCACTCTTTGTTCTTTGGTCATATCTTCAGTTGAATGTTACGGTGAGGTCATCACCCTGCTCAGTACTACGAGTATGGAGGCACAAGACAGGTGGATCCAGTTCTCAGGTGGATCTCTGCTGAGTCTGGTCCTGCAGAAGATTCAAACGTATGACAAGAGACCCCAAAGCAATTCCTACGATTGTGATCCTCATTCTAAAGGAAAAGGACCAAGGCGCCAAGAGACATTTGAGCTCATGCCTCAATGATGCAGCCAGAAAGGGCAATGAAGGAGATTACAGTAAGAAAAAGGGGCTTGTCATTCTACCTCTACTGGCAGAAACATGCGGCACAACCTTCTTGGAATGCCGATGCAAACCTAAAAATGAATAATGAGATAATTTTAAAAGGAATAGAGTGTCCCAACTGATATTAAGGCCTTCAGGGAAAAAGTCAACCCTCATTATCAACATAGCTGAAAACAGGAATCTTTAGGAGTTGTGATTTATTAATGAAATCACTGAAATTTTGATTATACATCAATATGTAATATTTGCCACATACTGTGCTCTTCCAAATGAGGCTCTTTCATAACTTATAACTATGTCGCTGGTTCTCCAACAGCAATGGTTTGCAATAACAAGGATAAACAGAAATGTTGGATGAACTTAACTTACAAAAACAAAATATTATTTTTACCAGAAATGTCTCCAGATTGACTCATTCTAAATAGGTTACCAGGGTGCACACAGAAAAATAAATTGTACTTCTGCAGCCAGAATAGAAAGAAACAGAGTCATAAATCAAGTACTAATTATAAATAATGGTCACTGTTCTTTGCATTTATCAGAATAATGTCCTGAATAAGAAATCCCCTGCTTCTGCTATAGGATTGCTTTCATATTCATTTGCTTCTTGCCTCTAACCATGTCTTAACGGCCAAGATTCATTGTCAGGTCCTTCACTGTAAATAGTAAGTAAATCTGTTCAGTGAATAAAATTCAAAGGCAGCTAGTATGTTATAGTTCTCCTTGCAAAAAGTCTAAGAAACAGTTCAAAAATAGATTTACTTCCCCTCTCTGCACTAGTTACAAATGTACAGCTTTGATCTCAGCTTGAACACAAATAAATCTTCTTAATCTTCCCATCAGGTATTGCTTCGCTCTTCAACCTTTTCCAACTTCCTCCCTCAATCTCCTTCCCCTCTTCTCACATCTACCTACTGGCCCCCACCCTTCATCTCCTTTCCTAAACTTCCTAAAAATGTTCAGGAGATTTCTACTTGAAATTATCTTTAAACCATAAACTTTTGTAAGTAACACCGTATAGAAAAACCTGAATGAAATTTTTGGCCAACCCAATATATAAAGATATATCTGTTTCAAAACCAAAATTACAAGATAACTCAACAAATGAGAATTAGGCCACGGAAGACATTCAAGTATTAACTTCAACAACGAAGGTGATAAACACCATCCCCTAGGATGAGTTCTAAAAAGCACGCTACACAATCTCAGATAAGAAGCAAAGAGTTATTCATGCATTGTGCTGTGCTTAGTCACTCAGTCGTGTCCAACTCTTTGCAACCCCATGGACTGTAGCCCACCAGGCTCTTCTGTCCATGGGGATTCTCCTGGCAAGAACACTGGACTGGGTTGCCATGCCCTCCTCCAGGGGATCTTCCCAACCCAGGGATCGAACCCAGGTCTCCCACATTGCAGGCAGATTCTTTACCGCCTGAGCCACCAGGGAAGCCCCACCGTAACCTAGATGGAGCTCAAAAACGTTACGCTGAATAAAAGAAGCCAGACAACCGAGTTCATACAGACTGACTCCATTTACACGACGTTCTAGAAAAGGCAAGCATTGACAGTGACAGTCACCAGATCCTCAAGCCGTAACGGAAAGTAGCACAGGGGCCTCCGGGGAGATTTTGGGGATGGACATGCCCTCTTTCGGCCTCAGTGTTGGTTACACCGACGAATCCATTTGGCAAAAGTCATCTAACTGCATACTTACACAGGGTTACATTTTATTAATATCATCTGTAAACCACATCCCGATAAAGTTGACTTTTTACAAGAGAAAATATATAGTACGCAAGATGACACTAAGTGCTAAGGGAAAAAGTAATAAGGCAGATGGGACAAGGGAAAGTGGGGTTGGTGGCAGTTTTCCCTGGGGTGGCAGAGGAAGGCCCCTCTGAGGATGAGACGCCTGTGAGTAAACAGTTGAGAGAACAGCGCGCAAGCCAAGCCAAAGCCTGGAGGAAGGCACCCCAGGCAGTCGGCACGGCCAGTGCAGAGGCTGCGGCAAGAGCAAGCCCAGCATGGTCCCTGCGCTGCACGGAGCCCAGGAAGGCACAGGACCTGAGCACCCACAGGAGGGGCTGAGTGAGAGGAGTTGAGAGAAGAGGCAGGGGAGGCGGTATCTGCGGCCTTTGGGTCTCTGTGAAAATGTTTGACTTCCCTGGTGGCTCAGACAGCAAAGTGTCTGCCTACAATGAGGGAGACCTGGGTTTGATCCCTGGGTTGGGAAGATCCCCTCGAGAAGGAAATGGCAACCCACTCCAGTATTCCTGCCTGGAAAATCCCACGGACGGAGAATCCTGGTAGGCTACAGTCCACGGGGTCGCAAAGAGTCGGACACAACTGAGCGACTTCACTTTCTTTTACGTGAGAGAGAAAACAATTCAAAGGTTGTGGGGACAAGAGTGATCTGATTTAGGTTTTAACAGGAACCCTCCGGCTACCATATTGGAAACAGATTGAAGCGGTTAAGGATGGGAGCAAGGAGATCATCAAGGAGGCCACTGCGGTAACTCAGGTGGAAAGGTCAGGGCGGTCAGTTAGGGCCAGGGTGGTAGTGAGATTGGTCATGGAACGGGATGAGCTTCAGACATCAAAGACTGTCTTCTAAAGGACCCTCCACACCACAACAATTAATTAGACCTGGGATGGGACGCGTCCTTTGAGATACCGTTGGTCTCATCAAAGGTAGAATGACCTAGAGACAGCCCACCTCTTTGCTGCTTCCCCACTCCAGGAAAAGTTTTAAAATATGAGCAGGGTTTAGATCAATCAGGAACCAGAGGGCTTTATTATAAATTCTGGGCTCCCCAGGGGGCGTTAGTGGTGAAGAACCTGCCTACCAATGCAGGAGATGTAAGAGATGTGGGTTTGATCCCTGGGCTGGAAAGATCCCCTAGAGGAAGGCATGGCAGCCCACTCCAGTATTCTCACCTGGAAAATCCCATGGACAGAGGAGCCTGGCGGGCTACGGTTCATATGATGCTTCACAGATTTTGCTTTAAAAAAAAACTGTGAAGGTTTGTGGCAAGCCCACATTGTGCAAGTCTAACGGTGCTGCTCTTTCACTGGCATTTGTTCATCCATGTCTCTGTGTCATGTTTTGGTCATTTTCTTGTATTCCAAACATGCTTATTATTACTATTATATTTGTTACGGTGATCTGTGATCTTTGATGTTACAATTCACTGAGGCTCGGATGACAGCGTTTTTAGCAATAAAGTATTTTTTATTTAAGGGATGCACATTGTTTTTTCAGACTAAGGCTGCTACATACTTAATAGACAATGGTATCGTCTAAACATAACTTTTATATGCATGGGGAATCCAAAACATTTGAGTAGTGCACTTTTTTGTGAGATTCGCCTTGTCACGGCAGTCTGGAACTGAACCTACAATACCTTCAAGGTCTGCTTGTGTAGCAACACCCAGGAAACAGGAACAAAGGAACCTACAGAGGCAGAGAACCAGGACCAGAGGAGCAGGGAGTTAGAGGGGCGGAGATTCAGAGCAGGCCTGACCTGTAAGCAGCAGGGCATAAAGTCATCACGAGGCCAGGGCAACACAGCAATGATGCTACGGGATATTGAACATGGAGGGCAGCAGCTGAGTCAGAGCCCCTGCTCTGAGTGTCTCCAGGGACTCCAAAGTGCTCACCGTTCCCATCAGCCCCTCAGCTACCCCGGGGCAGAAGCAAATGCTCTCTGAAGGCAAGAGTCCCCAATTCAGCCATAACTTAAGATCAAAGATAGCCAAACACAAAGGAAGACAAGCAAGCTCACAGAGTCAAGAGACATGTCTTTCGGTAGAAAACATGTCTTTTCCCTCTGATATTTAGACATCTGGGGCCTTACTGACCCTGGGGAGACAGTCCCTTCCAGGGCTAGCCGATTCCTGGAGATGATAAATTTGCCTTCCAGTCCCCCTTTCATACGAACAAAAATTACCGGGCCAGAGTCCACACACCACCCCCCACCCCACCTCTTCTGAAGACAAACTCCAGGCCAGCATATCTCCAGCCCTCATCACTCCAGGATGGTACCAACCAACCAGGGACAGGCCCTCCACCCCAGAGCCATGGAAATTATTCAAACTAGCCAACCTGAAGCCTGTTGCCTGCTTGCTCTGCCTGGCATGCTTTCAAGACAGAAACCACAGCAGCAAGGCTCTTTCTTGTCTGCAGTTCGCCTTGCTCACGCTGCCTCCTGGCGCCTCCCTGGGCAGCACCCACATGGCATCCCTGCCCCCTGGGGACTGTAACAAGTCACCTTCTCCACTGCTGCAGTCATCTCCTACTCTGCCAGCCTCACTACACCTAAATCATAATAAAACCCACACTTAAAACACCCTCCAAGAACGGAAGAGGTGGAAACTGTCAGATTCAGACTATCCAAGACCCAGATACAGAAGTTTTAAAGAAATAAAACAATTCTTTCCAAAGCTGAGTAAATAACAAACAACAACAACAAAAAAAAAATTGTTAGAAATGACCAAAAATATCTGAGGAGAAAAGCAACCGGAAATTCTAGAAGTCAAAATATAATTGCTGAAACATAAAACTAAGTAGGTGGGTTGAATGGTAAAGGAAGCAAAAAATGAAAAGGTAATTACATATCCACAGAATTTACCCAGCTTTCCCAGAACAGAGCAAAGAATGGGTGTATAAAACAGAGAGTAAGAAAACAGAATGAGAAGATCTAACATATTTATTTAAGGGAAGAATGAAGAAAACAGAGGAGAGGTGACATTTAAAGGATAATCACTGAAAATGTGACATAACTAATTAAAAATATGAATTCACAACTTTAGGACGCAAAACGCTTTCCAAATAGTGTCAGTAGGAAAAACATACCTAGACACAAAAATGGAACAAGAGGACAAAGGCAATGATGAGGCCCCAAAAGCAACCAGAGGAAGACACATTCCCTTACAGAGGAGCATTAGGGTCACAGCAGAAATCTCGATGATAGCAAAGGAAGCCACCAAACAACACAGAAGTACCTTCAGAGGGGAAAGGAAAGGTAGCCATCAGTCTAGAGCTGCATACTCAGCAAAAAAACTCCCTTCGGGAGCAAGATGAAACAAACATATTTACCAACAAAAAAATGAAAGCATTTTGCAAATATTTGTAGAAACATATGCTGGATAAAGAACTTGTATCCAAAATATAAAAAAGAATTCTTAAAACTCAACAATAAGAAAACAACTCAATTAAGAAATTGGCAAAAGAGCTGAACAGATACCTCACCAAAGAAGACACACAGATGGTAAATAACACGTGAAAAGATGCTCAAGATCATATATCATTAGGAAATTGCAAATTAAAACAATGTGACACCACTTCCACGGTATGTTGGAATGGCTGAAATCCAAAAGCCTGACAATACCAAATGCTAACAAAGATGCAGCGCGGTAGGAACTCATTCACTGCTGGTAAAAATGCAAAATGGTATGGCCACTTTGGAAGACAGTTTGGCAGGGGGTTTTTTTGTTTTTTTGGTTTTTTCCCCACAAATCTAAACATAGTCTTATGTTCCACAAAGCTAAACATATGATTCAGCAATCATGCACCCAGTTCGGAGAAGGCAATGGCAAGCCACTCCAGTACTACTGCCTAGAAAATCCCATGGATGGAGGAGCCTGGTTGGCTGTAGCCTGTGGGGTCACTAAGGGTCGGCCACGACTGAGCAACTTCACTTTCACTTTTCTCTTTCACACATTGGAGAAGGAAATGGCAACCCACTCCACTGTTCTTGCCTGGAGAATCCCAGGGATGGGGGAGCCTGGTGGGCTTCTGTCTATGGGGTCGCACAGAGTCGGACACGACTGAAGTGACTTAGCAGCAGTAGCAGCACCCAGTTACCCAGTTGACTTGAAAACTTATGTTTACCCCAAAAGCTTGCTTGATAATGTTTACAACAGCTTTATTCATAACCAGCAAAAAAAGCAGGAACAATAGGTCCTTTGATGGATAAAGAAACTGTGGTACCTCCCTACTGCAGAAGGATACTCAGCAATGAAAAGAAATGAGCTATCAAGCTATGAAAAAAATGTTAAACTCTTAAATGCATATTGCCTAATGAAAGAAACAAGTATGAAAGAGATACATCTGTATGATTCTACTTGTAATGTTCTCAAAAAGGTAAAACTACGGGGACAGGAGAAAGAGAGCAGCCAGAGGTCTCAAGAGAGGGAAGGCAGGATGAGGAGGAGAAACATCAGGGCATTTTTCAGGGCAGCGAAACAACCACGATACTGTAAACGTGGACACAGCACTTATCAAAAACCACAGAGGCTCACGAAGAGCCGACTCACTGGAAAAGACCCTGATGTTGGGAAAGACTGAGGGCAGGAGGAGAAGGGGGAGACAGTGGATGAGATGGTGGGATGGCATCACCGACTCAATGGGCATGAGTTTGAGAAAACTCCGGGAGATGGTGAAGGACAGGGAAGCCTGGCGTGCTGCAGCTCATGGGATTGCAAAGAGTCAAACACAACTGAGTGAACAAAATAGAACCTTACAACACAAACAATGAAGCTTAATATGTGCACATTTTTAAAATCATTTAGGTAGTTGCAGAATCTCAAGGTAGAATGCAGAGTGTGGCAAAACAATCAAACTCTATTACAGATGCATGAGTCTGCCTCATTGGGGCAGGGGAAAAGGCTCTTTCTGCCTTAAGTCACTTTGGAAATAAGCAAAATCTCTAAAACTAAAGGATAAAGAAACTGTACCCAAGCACTACACACTAGTTGATCACCTCATTTCCCACAGGGTACAGGTTCAGCATTCTGATATTAACGTGCATGTATACAAAGTTTAGACAATTAACTAAATGGATGGCAGATAGTGGGGGTCAGATTTCTCTGCTGGAGTGGGTGTTTACAGATGAGAAGGGAGAGGAGGTTAAAATGAGCCACACGCTAGTGAACTACAGTTGGAGACAGCATGACTGCGTATCTCACCTCACTTACACACACAAATGTTTATTAGGTATTGTACGTGTGCTTCCCAGGTGGTGCCAGTGGTAAAGAACCCACCTGCCAATGCAGGAGATGCAAGAGTCATGGGTGCAATCCCTGAGTCAGGAAGATCCCCAGGATGAGGGCACTCCAGTAACCTTGCCTGGAGAATCCCATGGACTGAGGAGCCTGGCAGGCTACGGTCCATAGGGTCGCAAAGAGTCGGACGCGACTGAGGCAACTTAGCATGCATGCACACATATATGCTCATATTTCCTTGTTCTTTCAGAGGAGACGGTCTAAAAGCAGATATGCCAATCACAATAAGCTCATCTAGCATGGAGATCTTGGTTCCTAATGCTTCAATTAAAGAAAGAACAACTCCTTGGATAAAGGGCTGATTATAGAAATGGGGCAGGAAACATGGAAGATAAATGAGCCTGAAGCATCTTAGCATGCCGGAAAATAAGTTAATGCTAAAAGAAAACAAAAGTCCACCACAGTGGGTACGCCAAAAAAAAGTAAGAGCCAGCCAGAAAAAAAAAACTCCCAATGGCGAAAACTGGCACATTTGAGTAGCAAAAAAAATTGAGCATTGGACTATAACTCCAAGTATAAAACATATACCCTTGACTTCACACTAATATAAATAAAGGAGTGAACAAAACAAATGTGGGAGAAGAGGCAAATCTCCTATGCAGGAGAACTCCAAGTAATTGATGGAGACACTCAGCCCTCAAGGAAACAGCGTGGGCTGCACAGAGAGTTCAGTAGGGAAAGCAGTGGGGGAAAGGAGGGTAACTTTACCAAGAAACCTGACAAGCAGGACGTCAGCCAGGAGATTAAATTGTATGCGTGAATAGTGTTAAGTCATGTTGACAGTGTGTATCCTTAGTTCAGTGTAATGAAAATGGCATTTTCACCTCTGGTTTTCTGCCCCCAAAACCCATAAACTCAATCTAATCATGAGAAAAACTGCAGATAAATCCCAACTGAATGATGTTCTGCAAAACACCTGACCAGCACTCCTCAAGACTGCCAAGGTCACCAAAAGCAAAAAGTCTGAGAGACTGTCACAGCCAAGAGGAAAGTAGGGAGACATGAAGACGAAATGTAATGTGGTATTCTGGATGGGGTCGTGGGACAGAGAAGAGCATTCAGTAAAAACTAAAGAAATCTGAATCAGTCAATAATGGTTTATCAACACTGGTTCATTACTTGTAACAAAGGTGCCACATTCATGTAAGAGGCTAACAGGGGAAACTGACTGTGGATTATGTGAGAACCCGTACTATTTCATTTTTATAATTGTTTTATAAACTCTAAACTGTGATTAAAAAAAAAAACAACTCTATTTTAGGAACAACATCACCAATATGCAAAAGGCAGAAAATACGACCCATAATGAAAACAATTGATAGGAATGAGCCCAGAAGTAACAGAGGTGACAGGATTTATAAACAAGTACATTACCTAATGTAAGTATGCTCTATGCGTTTAAGTAGATAGACAGAAAGGCCAGAAGACATAAAAATACCAAGTTGGAACTTCTTGAAAGATACAATCTGAAATGAAACATGGAATGGAATCAAAAGCAGATTATACACGGCAGAAAATACACCAATAAATGAGAAGACACAGCAGTACAAAATTGGTGAAATGAACCACAGTGAGAGAACAGATGAGAACGCAGTCACTGACTCAAAAGAACAGCAAGCAGCTCAACATGCATGTAACTGTAGCTCAAAGGAGGAGAAACAGGAGACGGAAAATTAAGGGGAATAACAGCAATGCATCTGAGAACTGCTCAGAGATCTGAGGCTCACTACTGGTTCAAGTGTTCAATCTTGCTTGTGTATCTTCATGGCCACATCATGCTGTGCAGCAGCCGCACACTGATTTAAACTGATGTATTCAGCATAATGTTCTGAAACTAAACATATTCCTCTAATCTTTTACTTCTCCTTTTCCCAAGTGAGATAATCACAAAAATTTTGTATAAGAAACCCCTTATCACTCTTATGTCACTATTGGTAATGCTTATTATTATTAAATCCAGAGAAAGACAACAGAAATATGCATACAGAGGAAGAATATCATTACCGTAGCAGCTGGTGAAAAGAAAGAATTGATGGAAACATTTCCTAGATTTCAGAAAGTAAGCCGGAAATACAACGTAAAGGGCTAAAAACTAACCATCATATGATGGCCGCTTAATTTTGCTCATGGATTTTACATTTTCCATTTTTCTTACAGAAAACTAAACTCAGGACTCTTTCACTTACATCTTCAATTCTTTCCCTGTTATGAGTTGAATTCACACTCGAAAAACGTATGTAGAAGTCCTCAGTCCCCAGCACCTGGAAATGCGATCTTCTTTGCACATAGGATAACTGCATATGTAATTAGTTAGGATGAGGTCTTAATGGAGTAGAAGGGGACGAAAGTCCAACACGACTCGTGTCCTAATGAAAAGAAAAGAGGCCCAGACAAGGACAATGCTATGTCTGTCCTCTGTCCAACAGAAGCAGAGATCGAAGTGATGTATCTCCAAGTCAAGGAACATCAAGGATTGCCAGACCTCTGTACAACAGGAGCAGAGAGCGAAGTGATGTATCTCCAAGTCAAGGAACATCAAGGATTGCCAGAAGAACACCAGAAACTGGAAGAGACAAGGAAGACCCCTCCCCGACAGGCTTCAGGGGGAGCCCGGCCTCGAGAAAGTAAGACAATAAACTGATGTTGTTTTAAGCAAAAAAAAAAAAAAAAATAGCCAAAATTTCCCAAGTTTGATGAGAAGTATAAACCCACAGACCTAGAACTTCAAGAACCTCAAGCAGAATAAACTTAAGAAAACCATACCAAATATTGATGGCATTGGTTTTAATCTAATTGTTGAAATTCAGCAAATAATCTTAAAAGCAGCCATAGGCTGAAAAAAATTAATCACAGAAGAACAAAGATAAGACTGACAGCAGACCTCTCCTCAGAAACAGGCAAGCCCATCACAGTGCATTGAAGTCACTCCGTCGTGTCCGACTCTTTGCGACCCCATGGACCGTAGCCCACCAGGCTCCTCCGTCCATGGAATTTTCCAGTCAAGAATACTGGAGTGGGTTGCCATTTCCTTCTCCAGGGGATCTTCCCAACCCAGGGACTGAACTCCGGTCTCCTGCATTACAGGCAGACACTTTTACCATCTGAGCATTTATCACAGTGCAGAGACATCTTTCGAGTACTGAGTGCTGGATTTCTTTACCCAGGGACGATCTCTTTAAGCAATAAAATCAAAATAAAGGCTTTTTTTTAGATTTAAGAAAAAAAAAAAAAGCCAAGAGAATTCATCACCAGCAATGCTGAATTATAAAAAAATGTTGAAGTTTCTCAGGCAGAAGAGAAATCATACAAGATGAAAATCTGCATTTACACAAAGGAATAATGGACACGAAAAACAGCAGATGTATGGGGAAGTAAAAAATACATCATCTTCCTAAAGTAAAAATTATAGAAATGCATTGGGAGGTTAATGGGATATATAGGAGAAAACTACAATGAGACGAAGGATGTGAGGACAGAAACAGGCTATTGTAAGATTCTCAATCGTGTGGCACTATTTAGAGAAAGATCGTGACAGGTTCCACACCACCCAGGACCCACCCTCACAAGTTGATAATGAGTTCACATTTCTCCTTCTGAATTGTTTACTAAAATTATCTTCCCTTTGGTTTGTCAGAGACTTTCTTAAGGGGCCTGAGTGAGTCCCTTCTTGGTCACTGAAATCGCTAAATGAATATACCCACAGATTATCACACAACTACTTAACTCTTAGAAGTTAATTACTAAACTCTGACTTTAAATTTATTTAAAATTCCTAACCATAACTTTCGAATTACTACTTCAATTATGTGACATCCCATCACAAACGTACACAATAAATACATGACATTTCATGTACCTCTGCCATACTCTCTGCAAACCCACCAAGAGCCTTTGGTCAAAAGTGAAAAATTCCAACTTGATCTGAAGTGGGAAAGCAATAAAAATAAAAATTATTCATGCTCATACATAACAGTAAATCTGACTGCTCCTTTCCATTTTCTATGCTAGTATAAAACTTGCATTATATATGGAGGCTTGATACTAGAGCATGGAAGCAAGGGATATCTCCAATAAATCATATTTTCTCTACAATCTTCAAGAAAGCCTATAATTTTTTTTTTTTTTTTTGCTTTTCTTACAGTGGAATCCTTAATAAATATCACTTTGAATCCCCCTTCAGATGTATTCAATCCCCATCTTGGCTGTTGTTTCTTTCCAGGATAGGAGTATCGGTTTAACTAGAGACTTCTGATTGTCAAGGCAGAGTGTGGGTGGGGCAGGATGGATTGGGAGTTTGGGATTAGCAAATGCAAAGCATGATAAATAGACCAGATAAACAACAAGGCCCTACTGTATGGCACAGGGAACGATAGTCAATGTCTTGTGATAAACCATAATGAAAATTATAAAAAAAAAAAGCATACATATTGTATAACTGAATCACTTTGCTATATAGCAGAAACTAACACAACACTACAAATCAACTATATTTCAATTTTAAACAAAGTACTGGTTTAAGCTTTAAGAGCTATTATGCATTCTCTGTAAAATATTCACGTTCTTGGTAAGAACAAATACTTTGTAGCAGCAGCAGCAGCAGCCACATTGCCATACAGCCAAGTTATTCAATATTTATATCAATCTCCATTTTTCTCCTGATTCTAACTTTAAAATGAATAAATGGGACTTTCCTGCTGTGGTCCAGTAGTTAAGACTTCACACTCCAATGCAGGGGGTATGAGTTTAATCCTTGGTCGGAAGCTAAGATTCCACATGCCTCATGGCCAAAAAAAGAAAAAACAAAACGGAAGCAGTGTTATAACAAATTCAATAATGAGTTTAAAAGAAAACTATAAAATAATCCACTGCTTTAAAATGTGAATAAATAAGAATGTGGCTTTAGATGGCATTCTGCCATATCTGGGATGAGCAATCATAGTTCATTCAAATAGAAAACTTCCAAAACCTAAAATTCTTTGAATTTTCCTTGAGTATGATATATTTCCCCTGCTCCACCTTTGCCTCCTTGACATTCCACTTCTGTAGAAAGTGTATCTTTTCTTACTTAGAACAAACTTGATTTTGTTTGGGAGCTAAGAAAATCACTTGATATGAAGCATGCAACTGGGTTTTTATTAAAATATCATTAAAAATAAGATAGGTGCCTCAAATATGAGTATTACAAGTGTTTCACAGAAATTCTTCAACAAGCAAAGCAACTGACAAAAGAAATTCCAGTCACTTCGGGCAAAGCTATCATTTTAGGCAATTGTTCTTTTCAAGCTATAGTTCATTCTGAGTTACAATAAGGGCGCTATTAATTATTGTTCCTCTCCATGTCTTTTTAAATTAAAAATCCATTTTGCCCAGAACAGGGGAAAAAAAAAAGAATCCATTAATTATTAAAATTCTTCTGGAATATAAAATTTATATCAATTTCATTTAAATTTTTTTTATTCTATTAGGATAATTTTATGCTTTTCACCACAGAAACAAAACTGTTGTGGTAATACTAGCTTTTATATAAGCATTCACATTGGGCCAGATGCTATGCTAAGTGCTTCGAAGTCACTGTCTTATCTCAGGCACCTGGAGCAAGGCTGATCCCTTACCCATATTTCAGGCTGGGACTCAGAGCCTTCCCAAGCCTGTCCAACTCCAGACACTGTCAGGCCCCAGGGTCTGGGGCCGTGGCTCTCCATGAAATGGAAAAATGACAAGTTAGCAACCAAGAGGCACGTTGGCCCTGCTGGCTCCCTGGGACCAGATCTCAGAGAACTTTCACAGGCTTCCCATTCTCTAGAGCCCAGAACCCAGGTTGTTGCAGTCATTATTTTCCCCCTACAATGGAAATCATCCTGCAGATAAATTCATCTTTAAAGATTCCAAGATGCCAGACACAGAACCAGAGCTGATGGAGTGGAGAAGAAGGCAGTTGGTGGGGGGCCAGGCGGTGTCTGAAGACACCCCTCTTCCCATTCAGAGGTCGCCCTGAGGCAGTTCCTCTCTACCTCAGGGGTGTAGAGAGAAGCTTCAAGACCCCCAGGCAGCCCGCAGGCCAGGCCAAGGCCTCTCTCAGAGACTCCCCCTAAGCCAGAGAGGCGGGCGGAAGCCTGGGGGGCCCGGCCCAGCGGCCCTCCCAGAACAGCGAGCCCTGGCCGCCGCGGGCCGAGGGCTTCTCCAAGCGTGGCTCCTGGCTCCTCACCAGAACGAGTCATTAGAGGGGCTCCCCCTGTTACAGACAGAGGAGCTGCTCTGCTCCCCAGGTCCCTGGGCTACTGCATTCCGCCCACAGACATTTAGGCAGACGGGGGCTAAAGCCTGCCAAAGTACAGGCCACGGGGCAGAAAGCGCTTCCCGGCACAGAGGGAGCACGCAGGCGTCTGGACATGGAGTGGGTCCAGGGGATGAATTCTGCCCAGCTGAACCCATATTTACTAAGGATTTTGGCGGGCCAAGGGGGTCCCTAAGCCATGAAATAATCAGACCCAGAGAGAGATTTAGTATAAAGTTAATGAAGTCTGAATCTTTGTGTGTGTGGCGGGGTGTCTCTCATTTACATGAGCCCCTTGCAAGACTCAATAAAGGATCACAGCGGTGTGTTCACGTGGTAAAACATTTTCTTGTAAATCTTGCAATGTTTGAACTCCAGGTTGTTAGCAGAGTGCCCCCTCCCCACCCCAACATCCCCTCAGGCCACCTCCCCATGTCTGGTGTATAGTAGGAACTGGTACTATTCAGATAGCACTAAAGTAGGGGTCCCCAACCTCCGGAACCTACTGCCTGATGATCTGAGGTAGAGCTAATATAATAATAATAGGAAAAAACTACAAAATAAATGTAATGCGCTTGAATCATCCTGAAACCACCTTCTGCTCCCTGGTCTGTGGAAAAATTTTCTGCTAGACTAAAGGGACGTGGAGCTGGAAATGCATTTGGTTCAATTTGACAAAGTACAGCTGTGCAGTTTGCAGTCACTCCTGTTATAACTGAGGTCCTATCCCCTCCACCCACGGTGGCAGTCACTTCCAGGGATACTCCCACCATGCCCTGGGCTCACACCCCATCACACAGGTTTGAGGTGAAAGGTCCTACTGCCGTATGAACAGTAGAGGAGACTGAAGTCTATTAGCACTGCTGCTGCTGCTGCCTCTGCTGCTGCTAAGTCACTTCAGTCGTGTCCGACTCTGTGTGACCCCATGACGGAAACCCCCCAGGCTCCCCCGTCCCTGGGATTCTCCAGGCAAGAACACTGGAGTGGGTTGCCATTTCCTTCTCCAATGTGTGAAAGTGAAAAGTGAAAGTGAAGTCGCTCAGTCGTGTCCGACCCTTAGCGACCCCACGGACTGCAGCCTACCAGGCTCCTCCATCCATGGGATTTTCTAGGCAATAGTACTGGAGTGGCTTGCCATTGCCTTCTCCACTATTAGCGCTAGTCTCTAGAAAATTCTTTCAAACAAATATTTAAAGTCTCAAGCAGAGGATTTGGATCTCATTTAATATCTAGTTAAAACACAATTTTTCACCTGTCAGAAACACACACAATGAGCAGTGTATGCCATCATAAACACACACTTTCCTTTTTGTAGCAAATCACAGGAAATAAAATTTGTCATAAGTCTTGGTTTGTAGGACACAAAGCATTATGGCAAAGAGCGAGTATAACTAAAGACGGGGCAACATGATTTATGCATTCTTCATGCACACCTCCTTATCTGATGTATCTTGCCCTCACAAAGTCTGACAGTTCCAGATAAAAGAGCATGCGAAATCGCCACCAATACAGCAGAGTAGCCTGAAGAAACAAATGTTCCAGTGAAAAACTCTGACACATACCCCATCAATAATTCAATATTTGTAGTATAAGAATAATTTGATTATACAATTATGGGGTTCAATTGAACACAGTGGCAAATTTTAAGCGCATTTGAATTACTCTCTTATCTGCCTTAGTTTCAGATAAATTTTTCACTGTTTTCTACAATTACGGATCATTCCCAAATTCAAATGCAATGGAAAGTAAGGATTCTAGCAGAATTTAAAGGAGGAAATTAGCGGGAGAATGAAGATTGGCAGAACCTTTGAAAAGTTAAAAACTCACCTATATAACAGTAAAATTTTAAAACCTAAAGGCTAAAATGGTATGCAGAATGATTTCAAAAAGAATCATCATAGCCAAGAAAGTACTGGTCACAAAAATGACGACGGAAGTGATAAGATTATAAGAAGCGGAGTATTCCTAAACATGAAACAGAATTTCCAAACAGAAAGAGTAGTTGAGGGCATTAAACAGTTAAATCAAGAAGGTTTACCCGTCAGATAGCACAGTGAAAACTGATGCTTTCAAACAACAGAAATTTCAGGGAATCAGACTAACTGCTGGGTTTGATCAAGTTTTACATGCGTGCTTGGCACACTGTCAAAATGAAAGGACTGATGTGACTTATTTATCCAAAACAGCTCATAAAGAATTCATCAGAATAGGGGAAAACCTGAACTAAATGAAGTGAGAAATCAAATAAACACACCAGACATCAAATAATACTCGATTGCTTCAGATTCTACAACAGTGAACTGCTTTGGCTATGTCACTGTGTGTGCGGCTCGAAGACAGGAAACCAACTTGCTGTGCAGAAAACCCATTCCTAAGTGTTTGCTGAAACTCATCTGAAATTAAGGCACATACAAGAGTCACTCAAATGCAGTTTTGGCTTTTCGACAGGATGAACGCAGTCCTGGACTACTGGAACCCACGTTCCACACCTGTGACTCTAGTGTCAAGCACTCTGAAAATCTAGGTATTTAAAATATATTTCAGATGCTGCTCATCCCCAAATCACAACAGGAAATCTGCCTCCCAATATCGGAAGCAATGACTACTTCAGGGTCTTATTATGCTCTTTTCTTGGGTTTTTCTCTTATATTAGATGGAGTATTTTCAACATTCATGCCACACTGGATTTTTCTTTTAAAGAGTCTAAAGGGTAGGTTGAAAAAGTTGGCTTAAAGCTCAACATTCAGAAAACTAAGATCATGGCTTCCAGTCCCATCACTTCATGGCAAATAGATGGGGAAACAGTGGAAGCAGTGACAGACTTTATTTTTGGGGGCTCCAGAATCACTGCAGATGGTGACTGCAGCCATGAAATTAAAAGATGCTTACTCCTTGGAAGGAAAGTTATGACCAACCTAGACAGCATATTAGAAAGCAGAGACATTACTTTGCCAACAAAGGTCCATCTAGTCAAGGCTATGGTTTTTCCAGTAGTCATGTATGGATGTGAGAGTTGGACTGTGAAGAAAGCTGAGCACCGAAAAATCGATGCTTTTGAACTGTGGTGTTGGAGAAGACTCTTGAGAGACCCTTGAACTGCAAGGAGATCCAAACCAGTCCATTCTAAAGGAGATCGATCCTCTGTGTTCATTGGAAGGACTGATACTAGAGCTGAAACTCCACTACTTTGGCCACCTGATGTGAAGAACTGATTCATTTGAAAAGACCTTGATGCTGGGAAAGGTTGAAGGCAGGAGGAGAAGGGGACGACAGAGGATGAGATGGTTGGTTGGCATCACCAACTCAATGGACACGAATTTGAGCACACTCCAGGAGTTGGTGATGGACAGGGAGGCCTGGCATGCTGCAGTCCATGGGGTCGCAAAGAGTCAGGCACGACTGAGCGACTGAGCTGAACTGAACTGAAAAGGGTAGTTAGATAGCTTGCCCATTCTAAATTAATGAAATCTTGAAGTACATCAACACTGTAAAGGACAATGACATTTTAACGACTCTAAAACATTTTCTATGAGTGAGAAGGGAAATTTGAACATAAACTAGGCACAAAAATATTTATTCAAAAAGTCAGTGATAAAAAAGGAAAAAAATAGTTAATGATAGTGGCACAAAGGGCCACATACCATGGAATTCTGTTTATACCAAGAGTTCAGACTAGGTAAATCCATAGACAGAAGTGAACGAATGGGTGCGGGGAGGACAGGGGAAAGGGCATGAGTGTTAATGGGTATGGGATCTCCTCTGGGGTCATGAAATGAATTTAGATCATAGTGACAGCTACACGTCTTTGTGAATATACGAAAAAACCCACTGGACTGTACACTTGTAAAAGGTGTGTCTCTTACATACAAAATTTTTAAAAATATTTTAAAAACTAACAAAGGTTGACTGCCATTTTAACTGAAATTTTGAGACACTATTTTAGATGAGGGCAGTAAAAATATCTTAAATTTCATATTTGGACATATGAAGGGTTTCCATTTATTTGTTAAGCACAGAAAATGAGAAAATTGTTGAAATGTGAAATGAAGGTGATTAAAAATGAACAATAAGGTGAAAATCATTCTGACATCCAGAAGTAAGTTGTCAGAGAAAATTTTTCAGTTCTCAATAAAAGCAGTAATTAAAGGGAAGGGATAAAATTTCAAGCACAATGAACAGGCCCCTGGAATCTGTTGTTTCGTTTGTTTTGATAATCCAGTTAAGAGAAGTGAATCAAATAAAATAATGGGGAAAATAGTGAAAATGTTTGCTGAATTTTCCTTAGAAAAGCAAATTAAAGATAAAATATAACTCATAATTGCCACTATTATAAAGATAGGTCATGTGTGACCTCTTTGTGACCCCATGAACTGCAGCACACCAGGTTTCCCTGTCCTTCACTGTCTCCCAGAGTTTGCTCAAACTCACGTCCATTGAGTCAGTGGTGTTACCTGACCATCTCATCCTCTGCTGCCCCCTTCTCCTTCTGCTCTCAATCTTTACAATTTAAAAACTGTTTAAGAACAACTATTCTCAATTTACTGAAAATGTGTGATAACCCTGGTCTGAGGAAATGTGAAATGGTCATACAGGAGAAAAAGAAAAAGCTAAACCTGATAGAAGTTTCAGCAAATTTGTCAGTAAAATCCTAAAAATGTACATGAAATTACCAGTAAAAAGATGCAAAGTTGAAACTCTTCTAAAACATTAAAAAAAAAAAAAAGCAAAGACTGAATTATCCTTTATCTTTTGATACCTAGGAAGAATGCCATTATATGAATGCACTATATTTAGTCTACTCCCTTTTATAGTGCTTTGAGAATGTTTCCAACCTTTTCGTACTATAAACAATGTTCATGTAGGAAAGGGTCGAGAGGATAAAATCAGAGAACATACATGTTTAAATTGGATTAATATGACTTTCCTCTCTGTGCATGTGTGGTAAGTTACTTTGGTCCTGTCCAACTCTTTGTGACCCCATGAACTGTAGCCCACCATGCTCCTCTGTGCTTGGGATTTCCTGGCAAGAATACTGGAGTGGGTTGCCATGCCTTTCTCCCGGGGGTCTTCCCGACCGCAGGGATCGAACTAGAGTCTCCTGCACTGCCAGGTGACCTCTTTACCACTAGCGCCACTTGGGAAGCACACACATACACACACACACCCCAGCACAATTCTATACCTACTTCCATACCCTCAGGAATACAGCATGCTGTCAAATTTTCAGATCACTTTTAAATGGAATCTCCCGGACATTATTTCAATATGCTTTTCTAAAGAGCTGTTTTAGGTTCACTGCAAAATTGAGCGGTACAGAGAACTGCCATGTGCCCTCTACTTTGTCAGATTGGCTGCAAACGCAGAATTTCTGCAGGACTGGTTTGTTTCCTTGCTCTGTGGTCTTTCTATGAAAAAGGTTATCGCCCATCCCAAAATTAGAAATGCATTTTCCTATATATCCTTCCAAACATTTTAAATTTTACCTTTCATATTTAATTCTTGACTCATTTGGTACTGATTTTATATATAAAGGGAGATAGCAATCCAATTTCACAGGTTTCCCTCACATTGATAACTGTCCCAGCCCAATTTTGATTAGAAATAACTTTACAATTCTCAGTCTGCCTACCTGTGAAATTTATCATTGAGTCTTTTGTATTATTTTTCAGTGAAGATGCATAAATTTCTTCATTACAGGACTCACATCTAGCAAAATGGGAATTCCTACGTTCCTTTAATTTGGCAAAATGATATTTTTTAATGTGCTAACAATTTTTAACCAGTATCATAGAAATGTACCAATTGATGTTTGTCTGTTGATCTGCTGGTCACCTTGTGAGACTCTGGGATAATCATTTGCCTTTCATTTTTATTGTATATGATATAAACTCTACCATTTTGGTAGATACTCATAACCTCGGCAAAAAGTAAAAGAACTGTTTGGTGGCTTCATCTTTTCCAGTCTCTAGCCTTTGTTCTCCTTGTCCAGCAATGCTGAAACATTATATTTGTTTTACCCTGATTTTAAAGGGAACACAATATAAAAGAAAAAAAAAATCTGTGCAAACCATTTATTGGGCTAAGCACATTCCTACTCCCGATTCCTTATTTGCTAAGCATTTTCAGCCATATTTGAGGGTTGACTTTCAAATGATTTTTCTGCTTTTATTAAAATGATCAAATGATATTTTCTCATATGTTAATGTAGCTTTCATCGGCTTGCCAACATTGCCACCTACTGCCTAGGCTAGATTCCCGCGGGACCAGGTTCCTCCCAAGCCTTACCCAGCGCTGTCAGATGCTGCCGGCCTGCCTGGCTGACCTGCACGCCTGACCTGGCCCACTGTTCACCTGTTTAGCACATAACCCACCCCAGCTCTAGGAGAGCCCAGCACCCTTAGGAGTGTCCAGTCATCAAGCACAATCTGATTTTGCTTCCTGTCTCCTCCCTCCAGACCAGGTTGCCAGATGTCACCTCGGGCCTGAGTTCTAACTTACTGTGGAAAAGGACCAAAGAGAGTCATGCTGATTTAAAAGCATGTGTTAAATGAGAGCCATACCGGGTTCTGAGTGGAAGGCCGAGAAGCCAAGCTCTAGGCTCTATTTCCAGAGAAGGCAATGGCACCCCACTCCAGTACTCTTGCCTGGAAAATCCCATGGATGGAGGAGCCTGGTAGGCTGCAGTCCATGGGGTCGCAAAGAGTTGGACATGACTGAGCGACTTCACTTTCACTTTTCACTTTCATGCATTGGAGAAGGAAATGGCAACCCACTCCAGTGTTCTTGCCTGGAGAATCCCAGGGACGGCGGAGCCGCCATCAAGGAGACGGGCTGCCATCTATGGGGTTGCACAGAGTCGGACACGACTGAAGCGACTTAGCAGTAGCAGCAGCAGTAGGCTCTATTTCAGGCAAGCTGACTGCTACAAAAACTCGCAGGTCATTTTTTCTTTATTTTTAACTTCACCACCACATATAGGACCCCATTCCAAGGTTAAGCTTGCCAGAAACTCTGCCTCCAAGAGTTGAATTCTTACTACATCTCTGAAATTTCTGACATCCAATACCTACAGAGGTATTTAACAAACATTTCAAATAGCCTGGCAGGCTACAGTCCATGGGGTCACAGAGAATCGGACATGACAAAGCAACTGAGCAGCAACAACAATATATGCAAGAAGGCACTGTGCTGGACAGCATCACCGGCTGTGGCCTTTTGCTTTTTCCCCTGGGCTAGGCACAGAGTCAGTCTGTCTGTCTGTCTCCCTCTCATGCCACTCCCATAGCTCTAACTTACTATCTCCAGCCGGCTAAGATCCCACTCCTGGCACCTTTGCTTAGCTTGGCTTTGTGGTGACCATTCTAGCCTCATGCGCTGGCCTCGGTAACCTCAGACTTCCTAGGCTAATTGAACCTCTCTCTCTGTCCACCTCAACTTGCCTGCAGCTGGCTCTTTGCTGTCATGAATGGGTCATCATGCTTCCACAGTCCAACCCCCGAACTCTTACGATCTCCCCCAAACTAGCTGAACTTCTCTCCCACATCCACAGTCCCAGGTCGCGTTGATTCTCACTTCCTTTCTGCAGGCAGATGGCCGAGCACCTTGAGCGCATTATAAACTCTGCTCTGGGTTAGCACTGAAAGGCACTGTGGCCTCATGCATTCACTTTGGATGGAGGTTTTCCCCACGCACCCTCTCCCCTTCAATCCCCACCCTCCTGCTCCGGCTCTGTGTCTGGCCTTTAGCTTCTGCCATCCTCTGACATCCACCCTCCAAGCATCACTCTTTCTGAAACTGAGGCTTCGCCCACTCAAGACAGAGCTTGGTTTCTACACACCCATTCCTCAATTCAAAATGCAAGTACACACCGAGGAAACCAGAATTGAAAGAGACACGTGTACCCCAATGTTCATTGCAGCACTGTTTATAATAGCCAGGACATGGAAGCAACCTAGATGTCCATCTGCAGATGAATGGATAAGAAAGCTGTGGTACGTATACACAATGGAGTATTACTCAGCCATTAAAAAGAATACATTTGAATCAGTTCTAATGAGGTGGATGAAACTGGAGCCTATTATAGAGTGAAGTAAGCCAGAAAGAAAAACACCAATACAGTATACTAACGTATATATATGGAATTTAGAAAGATAGCAATGATAACCGTGTATGCGAGACAGCAAAAGAGACACAGGTGTATAGAACAGTCTTCTGGACTCTGTGGGAGAGGGCGAGGGTGGGATGATTTGGGAGAATGGCATTGAAACATGTATATTATCATATGTGAAACGAATCGCCAGTCCAGGTTCGATGCATGAGACAGGATGCTTGGGGCTGGTGTACTGGGATGAACCAGAGGGATGGGATGGGAGGGAGGTGGGAGGGAGGTTCAGGATGGGGAAGACATGTACACCCGGGGCGGATTCATGTCAATGTATGGCAAAACCAATACAATACTGTAAAGTAATTAGCCTCCAATTAAAATAAATAAATTTATATAAATAAATAAATAAAACTAAGTTCACATCAAAAAATAAAATTAAAAAAAACCAACATGCAAGTACACTTATACCACCCTTTACCTCCCCAGCTGCCAGGGAAGAAGACCAGACAACAAGGGAGTATTTAATCTTATAACCAAAGAAACTGCAGATTTGTTGACATCCAATCATGTGTATCCTTAACAGGCAGCCATGGCAGAATGGCAGACCTAAGCTCCCTTCCAACTTTCTCACAATCCTGCCTCATGCACTGGGGACGTCTCAGCCTATGGTAACTTTCCTAAGGAGCAACTTCACCTTGGCCAGATAGGGGCTTCAGTCAAAAGGAAGCAATGACAGATCCCCCACCTCCCTGCCCATTCCCCGGGTCAGAAAAAGGCCCTGCCTGGCTAAACGAGGCAGTGTTATCCAAGCGTGTCTTCCTCACGTCACCTCAGATTTCCACCGAGTTCCATACAAGCACAAAGCGTCTCCATCTGCAAAACTGTCGGCCTCAGGGTTCTCAAGTTGACTTGAAATTTTATGCTGTAAGCAAATGAAAAACCTGGCATCTTTTTAAATCAACTTCAGAAAGCAGCTATAAAAATAAATATAAAATGAACAACATGCTAAAATGTTAATGCCTAAAGTCACATTGCGTACCATATTTTAGGAACTATTGATTTAATGGAAGCAGTTGGCACAAAGGTTTCCCCACTGCCTGAAAAATTCCATCACTAAAATGTACTTAGTCTTAAAAAGCTTACTGAACTTAAACCACAACAGTACAGAATACATGTGGTTTGATGCCATTTGATATTAAAGCCAAACAAGGCAAAACTAAACAATGTATGTTTAGGGATATATTTGTACATGGTGAACTATAAAGAAAATCTAGGAAATGAAATGCAAAATTTCTTTCAGTTATGAGAATCTTCTTACTATTGCACTATAGTTTCTGTACTAAAGTGAATCGTAACAGTTTAATCCTAAACTTAGATGAAAGCACAATTTTAATACTTTTTCCTTCTACAACCCATCACATTGAAATTAGCAGTTTACTTAACCAATTCCTACATTCAGTTGTAAGCACTTTAAGAGCAGAGACTGTTTTATTAGGCTTCTTATTCCCAGAACAAAGTAAAATTAACCAATGAATGAGGTTAGAGACCTGAAGAGTCCATATGTATATATAGTGCCTAATTCATAATAAAATGTACCCTGAAGAATGGTGAAGAAAAAGTGGTCATTTTAATAAATGATGCTATATCAACAACACAACCATATTTTTAAAAAATATACACCATAAATAAAAATCAACTCCAGACTGATGACAAATAAAAATGTGAAAAGGCTTCTGAAAGATAACAGAATACTGTCAAGAACTGTGATTAGACAAAAAAAAAAAATTCTATGAAAACATCACAAGCATTATCCATAAAGGAAAATATTGATTGATTATATTAAAGTTATTTCTACTCATCAAAAGAAATCATGAAGAGAATGGAAAAGCAAGCTACTAAGTGGGAGAAAATATAACCAGGGTACTTTGATCTAGAATACAGTTAAGAATTCCTACAAATCAATAATAAAAGTGACAAGCAACTCAATAGAAAGTTAGGCAAGAGACTCAAGCAGCTTCTCCCCCAAAGAGAATATTCAAGTGGCCAAAACTAACACACATGAAAAGATGCTCAATCTATTTAGGCATCAAGGAAAATCAGATTACAAACTCAGTGAGATACTACACACCCCTCATAATGACTAAGTCAAAATCTAAACAATGTTAAAGCTGACACAATGGTAAGTATTGGGAAGAATGGGAAAAAAAAAAAAACTGGGACATTCAAAGACAGGCAATGAGAGAGTAAATTGCCGTGGCCACTGTGGAGGATTTTTAGCAGTTATCTCCTAAAGCTGAACACACATATACTCTATAAACACCACCACCACTCTTGATACACATCCAGTAGACAGGGACACACGTGCACCAGAAGATGCAACTTTCCTATCATAGACCCAGCTGAAGACAACCGCCAGCAGGAGGGGTGAAGACCTCCGGAGTGCTGCTGCTGTTCAGTGGCTAAGTTGCGTCCGACTCTTTGTGACCCCATGAACCACAGCACGCCAGGCCTCCCTGTCCTTCACTATCTCCCAGAGTTTGCTCAAACTCATATCCATGGAGTCAGTGATGCCATCCAACCATCCCATCCTCTGTCACCGCCTTCTCCTCCTGTCCTCAATCTTTCCCAGCATCATGGTCTTTTCCAGTGAGACAGCTCTTCCTATCAGGTGGCCAAAGAATTGGGGCTTCAGCTTCAATCCTTCCAATGAATGATTATTCAGGGTTAATTTCCATTCGATTTGACTGGTTTGATATCCTTGCTGTCTAACTGACTCTCAAGAGTCTTCTCCAGGACCACTGTTCAAAAGCATCAATTCTTCGGTGCTCAGCCTTCTTTATAATCCAACTCTCTCATCCGTGCATGACTATGAAACTCATACAACAATGAACGTGAACTCGCTACTCAAGGGCATCACCATGGATGTATCTCAGAAGACCAACACTGAAGAAAAGAAGGAAGACACAGGAAAAATAAGTTTCTATATACAAAATGAAAAGTGGACAAAACTATAGTGTAAAAAGTCAGAGAGGGAGATCTCTCTGGGGAGAAGGTAAGAGTAGCCACTGGAAGGAAATCCAAGATAGAAGCTGCTGGGAGTGCTGGTAATATTCCAAGTCTTATATGCTAACTATGTAAAAACCCATTGAGTTGTACATGTAAAATCTTACCTGTATATTTCTTATACCTGTGTGTACTTATCCATAGATGCCTTATACATCTACAAAATTGTTTCCTTGACAAAATTACAGAGACGAAGAGACTAGAGGTTTCCAGGACTGAGGGGAGACAGCAGTGTCTGTGGCTAAAAAAAAAACAAAACAGCCCAAGGGACCCTTCTGCTGGACTGTTCTGTATGGGTAACAGTCGTGGTCACTGATGTCATAAACATACTGCTTAAATCTGCGTGAGATCCGAAGACTGCATTAACATCAGTTTCCTGGTGTGATACATCACTTTGCTGACAAAGGTCCGTACAGTCTACACTACGGTTTTTTCTAGTAGTCATGTACGGGTGTGAGAGTAAGACTATAAAGAAGGCTGGGCACTGAAGAACTGATGTTTTTGAACTGTGGTGCTGCAGAAGGCTCTTAAAAGTCCCCTGGACAGCAAGGAGATCAAAGCAGTCAAACCTGAAGGAAATCAATCCAGAAGAGTCATTGGAAGGACTGATACTGAAGCTGCAATTCTTTGGCCACCTGATGTGAAAAGCCCACTTATTGGGAAAGACCCTGATGCTGGGAAAGACTGAACACAAGGAGGAGAAGGGGAAGGCAGAGGATGGGATGGCTGGATGGCACCACTGACTCGATGGACACGAGTCTGAGCAAGCTCCGGGAGAGAGTGAAGCACAGGGAAGCCCAGCATGCTGCAGTCCGTGGGGTCTCAAAGGGTCGGACCAACTTAGCAACTGAACAACCAACCAGCATTGAGGGACCCTGAGTGAGGAGTATATAGGATCTCCAGTTCTTACAATCACAAGCAGTTCTACAATTATTTCAATACTAAGTTGAAAATAAATGTAAATATAATTGTGTAACTCAAGAAGAGTTAAGGCAATTAAAGTACTCTAAAGTGCAAATGAACTGAACTGAACTGAAAGCTCTTGTATCATTCAGAAGGATAAATCACATTTAGACACTTACAACCTACATATACACGTTTAGATGAATATGACAACCACTGAAAAAAGTACTGCTGCTGCTGCTGCTGCTAAGTCACTTCAGTCGTGTCCGACTCTGTGTGACCCCATAGACAGCAGCCCACCAGGCTCCCCCGTCCCTGGGATTCTCCAGGCAAGAACACTGGAGTGGGTTGCCATTTCCTTCTCCAATGTGTGAAAGTGAAAAGTGAAAGTGAAGTCGCTCAGTCGTGTCTGACTCGTAGCAACCCCCTGCAGCCTACCAGGCTCCTCTGTCCATGGGATTTTCCAGGCAAGAGTACTGGAGTGGCTTGCCATTGCCTTCTCCAGAAAAAAGTACAAAAACTCCCAAATGACTAAAAGTATCACAGTAATCCAACAAAAGGCAGAAAAGTGAGGGTGAGAGAACATAAAAGTAGGACCAACAGATGGTATAAATTAATAAGATGATACAAACATATAAATATACATACATATATATCAGATACTCAACCATAAGTATAGAATCCATATCAGGGTATATAATATATGCAATTGACTAAATGACCTAGTTAAAAATTGTCAAACTGCTAAATTCAATTTCATGCTATTTACAAAACTATACCTAAAATACAGAGATACAAAATGGTTGAAAGTAAAAAATAATAAGTATCCATGCAACACCCATGCACAAGCACAGTGTAACCACAGTTACTGCAGCTATATCAGTCATAGGCTTAGACACATATGTATATAAATGATATAAATGATAAATGTTCAAATTACCAAGATATAGATATATTTTGGGAATTCTTTAGCAGTCGGTTTTACTCTGTGCTTTCACTGCCAAAGGTGCAGGTTTGATTGAACCCATTCAGGGAACTAAGATCTCACAAGCGACACGGTGGAAAACGCAACAATGAAACACCACACACACACACACACACACATACTTGAATCATAAAGATCCAAACATAGCCTCACATATTAGCAAAAGCTGACAGAATATAAAGAGAGCCAAAGCCATAATCATGAGAGATGTTTAATGTGTCTCTCAGCAAGGAAATGGCAACCCACTCCAGTGTTCTTGCCTGGAGAATCCGAGGGTCGGGAGAGCCTGGTGGGCTTCCGTCTATGGGGTCACACAGAGTCGGACACGACTGAAGTGACTTAGCAGCAGCAAACGGAAAAAAATACAAAAATTAGGATGTCAAAGATTTTAACAGATCATGAAAAAAATTATACTCAATGAACACATTAGAACACAGATCTAACAATTCCAGAAATATACTTCCTTTCGAGTAAATGTGAAACAATTTCAAAACATTAACCATATACTAAAGCAAACAAACTTCAAATTAGTGGAATAATACAGATCAAAATCTCTTGACAATAACATAATTAAGTAAACAATGGGAAACAAAAGGCTAACTAGAAAATCCAACTTTTAGACACTGAGACACACACTTCTAAATAACCCATAGAGCAAAGATAAAATTATAAGAAAAATTATCTTTTATGAATTTCAAAAACTATAGGATACAGTTGAATCCATTCTTAAACAGAAATGTATACATTTAAACATGAGCATTAGAAAATGAACTTTGCAAAAAAATCTATAAACTACACATTGGACAATAAATTAGAAACAGAACAAGAAACTCAAACAGGGAAGACATAATAGAAATGAATAAAATGCAAACACAACTTCCCACCCACACATACACACAGTAGAATCAACCAAGCTAAAACTTGACTCTTTATAAAGCATAATAAAATGGACAAATCTTTAGTAAGAGTTATTAAGAAAAAAAGCAGTAGAAACCTTTTTAAAAGGCCTGAACTATAGATCTGAAGACTTTGAAAGATAAGTTGCAATTATGAATAACTTATTTAAAAATTTAATTTCAATTGAAGGATAATTGTTTACAATATTGGTTTGATTTCTGTCATATATCAACATGAATTAGCCATAGTTGTATATATGACCCCTCCCTCTTAAACCTCCTTCCCTATGAATAACTTTAAGCCAGATTTTAAAGTACATATGAAAAATAAATATCCAGTAAAAAGCAACATCAAAATGGACTGAAAGTAGAATGAGCAGTCTTATATTAAATATATTGATTCAGTAGTCAAAAAATCTTCCTTTAAAGAAATTTCCAGGCTTAGGTGGCTTCACCAAAATTTCCTACAAAACATAGAAGCTAAAAAAAAAAAAAACTAACACAAACCTTTCCAAGAATAGAAAAAGAAACACTCTGCAATTTGTTTTATGTGATTAAAATAAAAGTAACCTTTAGATCAAAACCTAATGAAAGCCCAAGAAAAGAGATTTACAGGCCAATGTTGTTCAATGTGAATCAAAAAAATTTTAATGTACTGGCAATTTGTGGTCTACCCTCCATGTAGGATGGGTGTGACAGCCTGTCATTCCCACTGATTCAAAGAAAAACACTGGACAAAATATAACCAATGACCAGAGGATTCTGAAAGGTAAATAATAGGCAGATTGAGAAAAGAAGTTCAGAACTTGAAGAATGGTCAGTACGGCAGAGTACAATAGGCTATATTCTGGGTCATAAAACAAATTCTGACGAAGAGACTAGAAATCAAATAAAGTGTGTTCTCATTTCTAGAACACCTCCACATATGTGGAAATTAAATAGTATACTTTAAATGATCCATGGGTCAAAGAGGAATTCTCAAGGAAAATTAAGAAATATTTAACTGAGTAAACAACTTGTCTAAATTCCTCCTTAGGGGAAAATTTCTAGCACTAAATTACTACACCAGAAAAGAAAAATATATTAAATATAAAAATATATTTCTTTTTAAGAAAATAGATGAAGAAAGGCAAAATAAATCTAAATCAAGCAGTAGGAAGGTTAAAGAGACTAAACCAAGAAAATATAAAACAGAAAAATCAATGAAAGCCAAAGCTTGCTCTTCGACGGGGGTGGATTTTTAAAAAAAAAAATGATAAACTTCTAGTCAGACTGCAAGAAAAAAGGGACAAATAATATCAGGAATGAAAAGAAGCATCACTACAGACCCTACAGACATTAGAAAGTTAATAAGGGATACTAAAAAAAATAAAAAAGAAGAAACCACATACAACATTCAGTTCAGTTCAGTTAAGTCACTCAGTCGTGTCCGACTCTTTGTGACCCCATGAATCACAGCACGCCAGGCCTCCCTGTCCATCACCAACTCCCGGAGTTCACCCAAACTCATGTCCGTCAAGTTGATGATGCCATCCAGCCATCTCACAACATTACGCATATACATTTTACAGATCAGATTACATAGGCAAAACACCGAAGGAAATCAGAATGTCTGATTTAAAAATTATTAAATTTTGAAAAAATAAATAAATAAATAAAAATTATTAAATTTTGGATGTCACCTTCTGACATAAAAACTATTTTTGAGCTGAAGGGAACTGAGCGGCAGCATGCCCAGGAAAAGCTCTCCATCCTCTTCCATTTCTGCCTAAAGACAGAAACACTCATTTGGGTTTTTTGTTGTTGCTTTTCTTCCTAGAGACTCATCAGCCCACAGACAGCAGCAGGACAAACCTGGCACCGTTAAAGCTTTCCTCTCACGCACTTACCTCACCATAGTTTGCTCCCTTAAAAGATGGAAACTGCATGCCTTTCCCCCTGTCATTTCTCTGCAAAGGTACTGCTCTTTGTTGAAGATGCTGTAGAAGCCGGAACGCAAAGCCGCCACTTAGGAGTTACTTCTCACTGAAGTCTCTCCTGTGTGATGTACTCTGCAGGTGAACACCCTGTTCCTCTTCTAACCTATCTGCTGAAGAGCCCCAGCTGAAAACCGAAGAGGGGCCAGATGAAGTGTTACCTCCCCTACACTACCAAACTCAAGAATAAGTTGTGTGAATCCGCCTGTATCGCTAAAGAAACTGAAACAGAACGGCCTCTTCCAGAAACGACTCCGCAGTACCTTACAGAGTCAAACGTGTACTGACAATGGGATCCAGAAATCCTCCTCCTAGGTACCTACCCACGTGAAATGAAAACTTACGTTCACACAGAGCAACTTCACAGAACTACACATCAGAAAAGATAACACGTAGTGCATGTAAATTTGAAAACAAAGTTCAAAGATGTCTTTGTAAACTAAAGCCAACAATATATAAAGAGGATAATGTAAGAAGTGTAATCCAAATTTGTTTATACTAGAACGCTTGATTGATTTTAACATGGAAAAACAAGATAATCAACGCATCCGGCGATTAAAGAAAAAGGAATACGATCATCTCAGATGCATAAAAAGCACTTGTTAAAATTCAAAACCCATTCCTTGATTTTAAAAAATAGTAAGCAAGTTAGAAATAGAAAGGAACTTCCTTATTCTGATAAAGGAGATCTATCACAACAATAGATATCGTTCTTGATATGAAACACAAAGTATTCTCTGAAGTTGGGAAGACAAAGATGACCACTGTCGGCACTGCTGGTCAACATTTTACTGTGGGTCCTAGCCAATGTGATAATGAAAATAAAAAGCAAAAGAACTGCTGATGAAGGGGAAAAATCCATTTATACATAAGGTGATTATGTACACTGATAATAAAAAAAAATCTATAGGTAAATACAGAAAGTTAGCTAGTCAGACACCTAACAATTCAGAATTAAATTTTAATTACTTACAAAGCACCAAAAATGCAATGAACTTAACAATTAATCTACAAGATGTATTGCCCTTCAAAGAAAAGAATCACATTATTTTAGAATGGAAAGACATAATAAATGGTGAGATAAAATTCATGGATTGGAAGATTCAGTACTATAAAGTTCTCACCAGAATGACCTATTGATTTAATCCCAATGGAAATCCCAAGTCTCATTAAAATTTCTATGTAAGTGAGAAAGAGCAGCCAAGTTCCAGGGAGAGGAAGAGTAGACACGAACGTTTCCAGATTAATGACGGAGGTGATTAGGTGGCCAGCAAAGTCAGTGTGTGTCTCCACAAAAGAATAGTAGGTGGAAGTATTCCCCCAAATTTGTTTTATACACATATATAAACCCACACTAAACCTCTTTTTGAAACAAGAGACGCTAACCAAGAAGCCTCACCTAACATAAAGTATTGGTCTACTGATAGATTTGAGTTCTGGCAAGCAAGCTGCAGAGCCATTGCTATAAATTCTGTGCTTCGTCGCTGGCATGTAAGCTTCCCAGTGCTTGCTCTGGGTCAACAGCAAGCACGGCGGCTGAGCGCAAACTCTGACACAGTCTCTATTTATGATCGTTGCTCTAACGATGTTTGTCAACCCCTCCCATAAACCACAGAGAGCAACAGCAACGTTTCCACGGCCTTCTGCCAAAATAACAATCATTCCAGTGTTTGCACTTATTACTAGGACTACTCCGAGAGACAGAAAATCTTTTTATTAGAAAAAAATTTTAAAGAAAATTTTCACCCAAAAAAAGAAAAAAGTTCCTTAAGTTTTCTGCTTAATAAATCAATGAATTGTGATCAACAGTATCGATTCATTTGGACACCTTATAAAGATGGCTGTAAGGAAATAGGGTCACATCTAAAACTGAGCTAAACGAACCATCACAGTACTGAAAGACACAAACCAGAGATTAAGGTTTGGTCTTTATCTTAAATCCAGAAAAATAAAAAGCAAAACGTATTGGCCAAATGATTGCTGATTTATTCTGTATCATGTTTCTTCACTTTAGTCTGAAATTCCATGTTTGGCAATGCTCTTAAGCAATGAGAAAAACAAATGAGGTCAAATATGATAAAATGCTTAAAGCCCAGTTACAGACAGTGCAAGGGGCAGTAGTCACCTCCTAAGTCCATATTCTTGCCCTGTGTTATCTGGCATGGCCTCAGTGTCATCTGAACTGAAAGGAACAAATACTGATTGTGCTGTGTTTAGTCACTCAGGCGTGTCTGACACCAGGCTATTCTGTCCATGGGGTTTTTCTAGCAGGAGTGTTGGAGTGGGTTGCCGTTTTCCGCCTCCAGGGGAATCTTCCCTACCCAGGGATCCAACTCGCATCTCCTGTGTCTCCTGTATTGCCGGCAGATTCTTTACCCACGGAGCCATCAGGAAAGCTGGAGTCAGCAAAGTCTATATCCTTCTCATTGTGGAAAGTCACAATACTTAAACAAATCCCCGAAGTAGTGTAGGCAGAAAAAAACACAGTCACACACTTACTGGGATGGTGAAGTGAAGAACCAAGGATGAGAGGCCCCAGGAGAAATCATAAAATTTCAAAAGCAAAATCACACAGCTCTGGGGTTGGTTAAAAAGTCAGGTCAGAAAGAAGAGATCGGAATATAATCAAATTCAGTGAGAGAGCTCACTTGGAGGTTTATGGCCAACCTCCGAGAATTTCATAACCCACAGAGACTAAGGAGCCTTCAGAAGCAATGGGAAGAAGGTGGACCCAGGGTCATAGGAGGAGGAAAAAGGGCCCAGCAGAACCCCAGCCAGAGAAACTGAACCTCCAACAGCTGAGGTCAGCTGAGTTTGCATACCTTTGACCAGCTTGAAATCCTTTGTATCTCACAGAGAACTGCCCTCTCTAGATACCATGGTTCACAAGTCCACAGCTTGAGGGGCTAGTTCATCTTAACTGGTTCACATGAATCACAAGGCAAGGCCTGATCCCCCCCTTCATTCCTCAAGGTCTCCCAGGTCAGTCCCAGGAGAAACAAACGGCGCAGTCTTACCTCCAGGGTTTTCGAGCATTTGTTTCTATTTGATACTAAGCAATTCCCTAGGTTAAGAAGTTAGCTTTCAAACTGTAGTGCTTGGACTAAAAGGAAATCAAACCAGTCCATCCTAAAGGAAATCAACCCTGAATATTCATTGGAAGGACTGATGCTAAAGCTGAAACTCCAATAATTTGGCCACCTGACTCGAAGAGCTGTCTCATTGGAAAAGACCCCGATGCTGGGAAAGATTGAAGGCAGGAAGAGAAGTGGACGACAGAGGGTGGGATGGCTGGATGGCATCACCAATGCAATGGACATGAGTTTGAGCAAGCTGTGGCAGTTGGTGATGGACAGGGAAGCCTGGCGCGCTGCAGTCCATGGGTCACGAAGATTGAAGGCAGGAAGAGAAGGGGACGACAGAGGAATGATGAGGTGATTGGATGGCATCACCAACTCGATGGACATGAATTGGAGCAAGCTCCGGGAGTTGGTGAAGGACAGGGAAGCCCGGCGTGCTGCAGTCCATGGGATTGCAGAGTCAGACACGACTGAGTGACTGAACTGAACTGAACCACTTTTCTAGATTCTGCATTTATGTGTTACTATATGACATTTGCTTTTCTCTTTCTGACTTACTTCACTCTGTATGACAATCTCTAAGTCCATCCACGTCTACAAATGATGCAATTTCACTCCTTTCTATGATTAATATTCCATTGGCTATATGTACCACATCTTTATCCACTCCTCTGCTGATGGTAATTATGTTGTGTCCATGTCCTGGCTATAATAAATGCAATGAACATCGGGCTGCATGTATCATTTTCAATTACAGTTTTCTCTGGGTATATATATGCCCAGGAGTGCGACTGTTAGGTCACATCAGTTCAGTTCAGTTCAGTTCAGTCGCTCAGTTGTGTCCGACTCTCCGCGACCCCATGAATCACAGCACGCCAGGCCTCCCTGTCCATCACCAACTCCCGGAGTTCACTCAAACTCATGTCCATCGAGTCGGTGATGCCATCCAGCCATCTCATTCTCTGTCGTCCCCGTCTCCTCCCACCCCTAATCCCTCCCAGCATCAGACTCTTTTCCAGTGAGTCAACTCGTCGCATGAGGTGGCCAAACTACTGGAGTTTCAGCTTTAGCATCAGTCCTTCCAATGAACACCCAGGATTGATCTCCTTTAGAATGGACTGGTTGGATCTCCTTGCAGTCCAAGGGACTCTCAAGAGTCTTCTCCAGCACCACAGTTCAAAAGCATCAATTCTTCGGCGATCAGCTTTCTTCACAGTCCAACTCTCACATCCATACATGACCACGGGAAAAACCATAACCTTGACTAGACGGACCTTTGTTGGCAAAGTAATGTCTCTGCTTTTCAATATGCTATCTATAGTAGGTGTTTAAATGGCAAGTGTTTCAAAATCTTTTTATTCTGGTAGGGGAAAAGAAAACACACATGTGACAAAGTTTACCACTTAAACCATTTTTTTGTGGACAGCTGAGTAGCACGAAGGACATCCACACTGTGGTGCAACCATGAGCCCTGCCCATCTCCAGAACGTGGACGTCGTAAACTAAAACCCTGCACCCGTCTGACAAACTGCCCATGACCCCTGCCTGAGCCGCAGGCACTGCTTCTCTGTCTTGTCTCTGTGAACTTGACCACTCCAGGTGAGAGGTGCGGACATGAATTTCTAGGCCCCATATGCAGCCACTCCTGCCGGGGTTCCACACCAGCAAAACAAACTTCCCTGTTCCTATAAATGCTCCGCTTCCCCAGAAACAGTGTATCCAGCCAGCCAATCCAGCTCTGGGATCTGCACCTGATTTCTTCACTCCTTGATGTTTCTAAATAAGGTCCGATACGTACCCCTAGCCAACCACGCATGTCTCCCTGTTACTGCTTCCAACCCTGCAAACCTCACTCTTGCCCAGACACCCTGGGGACGAGGGCTCCCCCTGCACCATGTCTTCCAGTGCATGGGTTGCTTTCTCTTAAATACAGGACAGACCCACTACCCAGCGGTCTTATCTTTTGTCTTTAGACACTGGAATCCTACAGTACTTGTCCTTTGGGGACTGGCTTACTTCACGTATATTGTTGCCAAGTTGTAACGTGCGTCCGGATGAACAACAAGGTCCCACTGCATAGTATAGGGAATATCAACATCCTGTGATAAACCATAATGGGAAACAACATAAAAAGAAAGCACGTATATGTACAACCGCTGTACGGCAGAGATTAACACGACATTGTAGATCAACTATATTTCAATAAAAATATCTTTAAAAATACAAAAAGTTATAGCACGTGTCAGTATTCCTTGCCTTTAAAAAGCTAAATAGCATTTTATCTGCTCATCTGTCAACAGACACTTAGGTTGCTTCCATCCTTTAGCTCTTATGAGTAATGCAAATGGTAACTGTTTTAACCACAGATTTTCTTTTTTATATACCAAAAATCCAGATTGAGCCATCAGAACAGTTTGTCCCCGGCTCACAAAGGTCCTCTTTTAACAGTATCTTCTTCCTGAGCCTATCGTCGGGGAAAGTTGATAGCTCCTACTTCCTCCTGACGGGAATCCTATTTAAGGGCTCTCTCTACTTTTTCACATTACCTAGAGGAGCAAAATAATTAAATTATGAGGAAAAAGAAAAGAAATTTCTAACCACAAACAGTTGAATACAAGGTGTCAAGTTGAAATGTAGAGCAGTCCAAACTTTGAAAACACTACTCAAATACAAATTATGGAGGGGGTTGCGGATCTGTGCTTCAGTGGGAAAACTACACATTGCTCAGATCACACCCTTCCAGGTTTTCCAATTTAGTGTTGCATTGCCCTTCGCCTATTGCAAATGATTCTGGTCCCCGGATATGCAGATGACTTCTTCCATGGAAGAACAAACCTCCCCGCACAGAGCAAAGCCACTTTGGCCTCATTTAAGTTTATTTCAGTATTCATGATCTATACACATGTCTGTCCTTTGGATCCCCCTTGGAACTGGTGGTAACGTCTTAGTGGTTATTTCATTAGTAAATGTTTAACATGTATTTGTTGTATCTGAGAGTCATAATTTTACCTTTGCTTACAAAATTACTCTTAAATATGAGTAGCATCCACAGCTGTGCTAATTTCCTACTAGTCAAATACGGCTTGTAGAAGGCATCACCTGGGATGGCTTTGTTAGAAAAGCAGAAAGTTGGGCTCTTTATTGGAAGCATTGAATTTTAACCAGACCCCTTTCAAGGACACATTGAAGTTTAAGTCGCAGTGGGTTAACACTCATCACTCACTGATCTCCTGGCCTGGGGGGACTGGCTCTGCCAGCCTCGGTCATTCCGTTCCAGGGGTTTTCCACCTGCTCCCTGCCTTCCCGGCTCCCTCTCAGCAAACTTCCTTCTGCGTGGGGGCAAGTTCATTGCCAGAAACTCTCCTGCTACCTACATCTCCACGCCCAGTCTGACCCAGGAGCTCACAGACCACACTTCTCATCATGCAGCCACCTCCCTGACCTTCTGCAGTGAATCAACTGCTCAGGAGGCAGATGTGGGCTTGGAGGCCCAGGCCTCTGGTCGTGCGCTTTCCACCTGTCCTCCCAAATGCACTCTTGGCCAGGAGGAGGGAGAAGGAAAGGGAAAGTTGCTCAGTTGTGTCTGACCCTTTGTGACCCCGTGGACTATACAGTCCGTGGAATTATCCAGGCCAGAATACTGGAGTGGGTAGCCTCTCCCTTCTCCAGGGGATCTTCCCAACCCAGGGATTGACCACAGGTCTCCCACATTGCAGGCAGATTTCTTTACCAGCTGAGCCACCAGAGAAGCCCAAGAGTACTGGAGTGAGTAGCCTATCCTTTCTCCAGGGGATTTTCCCGACCCAGGAATTGAACCAGGGTCTCCTGCGTTACAGGCAGATTCTTTACCAACTGAGCTATGAGGGAAGCCTTTAACACACAACAGTACATTATCAGGGAGAAGGAAGGTCTTAGATATTACCATGCTTGTGGTCTGTCAAAACTCAACCATACATGGCAAATATCGTGTTCCTTAGTATTTACTTTCTCTTGTTAGGGAGAATTTAGTTTTTCCCCTTAGGGGAGAAAATATGGTGAAAATGGTTAAGACACATGCCTTCCGCCAGCCTTTCCTCACCCATGTCCCTATAACGTTTCTCTGTCTGTGAGTTTCAATGCTGCCTACATTTCCACGTCTTCCATTCTCTTATTCAAACAGTATTCGAGTGCCCACCCGCTGTCTTCCCTGGGAGCCTGCAGAAGACACGTGTGCACAGGCGGGGCTGGGGCCTGTCCTCATGGGGCCGGTAGTCTAGCTGCAAGTCTGGAGGAACTTGCCCAATAAAGGGACTGCTCTGATTGTTTCTGAAATATCCAATGTAATGCATAAAGGTGGTTTAGAAAATGAGGAAAAAGTAATGCAAATTTAGAATGTGACATCTCAAAAAATGAAGACTGTTACATAGTCTTTTGGGGCTGGGGAACTGTCCATAGGAAGTTGCTTTCCTCAGGGAAAAACAGAAGCGTCCCACACTGTCATGAGTCGTTAGTGAGTTCACACGTGATCGCTCTAACGGTAACTTAAGTGGTAGAAAATGAAGTCCCTCTCTCAGTGGTTCTTCTTGGACAGCCTTTCATTTGGCTGATCAGTCTGGGTTGGTGTCATTTGTTTTCTTCCAGGTCTTGTTTCACAGTTTATGTCAAGTGTTAGTGTGTGACCTACATGGTCATTAACAAGCCAGGCCCCACGATGGTGGACACGGTTCACACCCTGTCTCACTTAACCTTCACGGGAACCTTGCAAGGTCAGCCTCACTATCTCCCTGAGCCACGGGAAATAGTAAACATCCCCGAGCTACTGAAGAGTAACCCAGGCTTGACTGACTCCCGTGCCCATCCATGCTACCTTGCCTTACTGAGCTGCTGGCACGACCACAATTTGTTTTTATCTAAAATTAACTCATGGACAAAGGAGCCTGGCAGGCTACAGTCCATGCGGTCACAAAAGAGTTGGATAGGACTGAGTGACTAAACAACAACAAAATAAACTCAGAAGTAAAACCACTTGGAAGCAGTGATGGCGATGACTCCTAAGAAAGACTTAGTAGACACCAGTGTGGCAAAATGGCCTGACTCTCGCTAAGTTACCTGTAATCAAGTTACAATTGGAAGCACCTGGAAAGCCAGGCCTCTGGCCCGAGTCTGTGTACTAGCACGCTGTCCTCCTGGTAGGCACAAAAGGACTCAAGTTTAGGTGCCACGCAGAGTGAGCGCCCACAAAGATGTGCAGACACAATCAGAGAGGAATCAGAGAGTCACCGTTCTGCCTTTAAAATCACTTGTTGGGTACTTTTGTCAAACGGATTCAGAATACAAAGAGGCAGAAGGTACATGTTTCTCTTAAAAGGCTTCACTGCTTTGTATCCTTTTTCCTCTTCAAGAAACAGTAGGGGAAAAATTTTGGTAATGGGGCTCCTTTGTACATCCATAATTTATTACATTTGTTTCATTAAACTTTGTTGTTCCTTGGAAGTTGTGAAAATCCTAAACTCATAGTCTAACATTGGTTCACACTGAGGCTAAACACTACACATTAAACAGATTTTTTTAAAATCAGCTGAGTTCAAGTTATTAACCAGGAGATTTCTCAAAACTTTTAAACTTTTTAAAATGTCAAACCAACCGGTCTACATTATAAACAAAAGCAACAAACTTCACTCTCCACTGTTTTTATGAGGGTAATAGCTTTTCATTTCCCTGACGTTTCAAGATCTCAAAAAGAGTAAATAAGGATGCTGGAAACTTGGAAAAGACATATTTTAAAAAAGATGTCAGCCGTACAAATGAAGAAGAAAACGTGAGGAACGGGGGCATACCTTGACCCCAAGGTAAGGAGAGAGGAGGAAGGTGGTGGAAGTTTCCATTTGTTTCCTTCACAGGAAAACTGCAACTTGAGTTACAGTTCCTGACGCAGCTGCTAGTCCTTGAACTGGGTACAACAAGCAGGTTTTATTTCGTGAGCAAACAATATCCGAGGATTGGCAAGGAGCCTGGACTGTGTTGACCTCCAAGGGAAAGTCTGGGGTCGGAGGTGGGGCCGTACGCTAGCTGTGTTTGCTGATCCTGCCCACGTCCACCCAACAGCAAGAATGATCCCACGTTGCCAGGCAACTGTTCCTTAACTCTTCACTTGTCAATGACTGCGATTAGGATATTTAAGTCCAAAATCGACATTTTCATGTTCTAAATAGAACTTGAAGGATACAGAGATGGATAAAATGGACTCTGTGTCACATTTCTTATCCCTGCCTCTGGATATTTCCTTGTCTCATTTCTCCAGGAAGAACCCATTTTATGTCAGGTAGTGGGAGGGGCACAAAGGCAAACAGGGGAAGATAAGGCAGAAATAAACACCGAATCCTAACCCTGAAGGTCACACCCTAAACATGCGGTGCGGATGAGGACAGGCACTAGGGAAACGAAGCAGGACCCTAAGGCCCTTCCCCCAGGTCCTCCACCTGACTTTGCTCTGTGGCAAAACTTTATCCAAAGAATAAGTTTAATCAGAGAAGTGAGAACATGCAGAAACAAAGAACAGTCAAAGGAGACCAATAATAATTATAATGGAGTCACGAAGCAGAGCCAAGGACCTTTAGTTCTTCCTCAAAGGCTGTGGATAATACTCTAAGCTGTATCCCGTGAGCTCTCTTGTGGACACTGAAACCCCCACCAGGTGGAGAGGCTAACTACACGATGACCAGACTGTAGCCACGACACAGGCTGCCATGATTCCAAGAACTAGCCTCAAGAAATGGAAACAAACCAACTCTGGAGCTGAAGATTAACTGGGCTTCCCTGGTGGCTCAGAGGTGAAAGCATCTGCTTCCAATGCGGGAGACCTGGGTTCGATCCCTGGGTCGGGAAGATCCCCTGGAGAAGGAAACGGTAACCCACTCCAGTATTCTTGCCTGGAGAATCCCATGGACAGAGAAGCCTGGTAGGCTACAGTCCACGGGGTTGCATAGAGTCGGACACGACTGAGCGACAGAACGGAACGAAAACAAACCAAATCACTGCGGATGGTGATTGCAGCCATGAAATTAAGACACTTGCTCCTTGAAAGGAAAGTTATGACCAACCTATACAGCATATTAAAAAGCAGAGACATTACTTTGCCAACAAAGGTCCGTCTAGTCAAGGCTATGGTTTTTCCCGTGGTCATGTATGGATGTGAGAGTTGGACTGTGAAGAAAGCTGAGCACCAAAGAATTGATGCTTTTGAACTGTGATGTTGGAGAAGACTCTTGAGAGTCCCTTGGACTGCAAGGAGATCCAACCAGTCCATTCTAAAGGAGATCAGTCCTGGGTGTTCATTGGAGGGACTGATGTTGAAGATGAAACTCCAATACTTTGGCCACCTCATGCGAAGAGTTGACTCACTGGAAAAGACTCTGATGCTGGGAGGGATTGGGGGCGGGAGGAGAAGGGGACGACAGAGAATGAGATGGCTGGATGGCATCACCGACTCGATGGACATGAGTTTGAGTGAACTCCGGGAGTTGGTGATGGACAGGGAGGCCTGGCGTGCTGTGATTCATGGGGTCGCAAAGAGTCAGACACGACTGAGCGACTGAACTGAAGTGAACTAAAAACAAGCTGCTGCTGCTCAGACCACTGACGGCCGATTTCAGGATGACAGAGCTGACCGTGCTGTGTCTGCATGAAGCCCCTCCTCTTTCTACAAAAGCTCTTGCCCCCGACTGTCAGGGGTGGGGGGTTGGGGCAGCCAGCCCTTGGACAGGTGTCTGCCCCCCCACCCCCACTGCCAGTATCCAAAATAAAGCAAACTTTCCACCAATAAACTTGGCCTCTTTATTGGTTTTTGAGCAGTGAGCAGCCAGACCCCACTTTCAGTCACACTGGGAAATTAGGATTTATCACTCGCAGAATGGTAAAAATCCGAAAGTCTGAAAATGCACATGCTGGGGAGGTTGTGGAAAGAGAGAGATGTATATTGCTGTTGGAAAGGAAACTAGTGTAAGCCCTGTGGAGGGTGTCAGCAATTATCAAACTCTGCCTTTGACTCTAGGCAATCCCACACCTAGACATTTATTCTACAAATATATGAGCACAAACGCAAAATGTCAGGCACAGGACATGGTATTTAGTCCAACGTTGTCCACAGTGGTTGTAAGAATAGCTGTACAGGTTTCCTACTGCCTCTGTAACCAATTTGAGCCTTGAGCTTTAAGCCACAAACAAAGTAGCTTAAAACAAGACACAAGTATTCTTTTACAGCTCTGGAGGACAGAAGTCCAGGATCAGTCTTATCCAGAGAAAACTGAAATGGAAGGCCTATTCTTTTGGAGGCTCTGGGGGAGAGTCCATTCTCAAGACTTCTCCAAATTCTAGAAGTTTCCCACATTCCGCAGTGCCTGACCTTGCATCGCTCCAGCCTCCCCTCCCACCCTCACACCCGCTTCCGGCATTTGACTCGCCTCCTTCCCTCTTATGAAGACGCTTGTGGTTGATTACTTTGGGCCCACCTGAATAACATGACCACTCTCCCCACGTCGCCATCCTTAACTCAATACACCAGCAAAGTCCCTTTTGCCACGGGAGGTAACAGAGTCACAGGTTTGGGGGATTAGGAAATAGACATCTTTTGTTCAGCCTATCATGGTAGCAAAGACAGGAACCAAACTGAATGATCAGCGGCAGCAGACTGGTTAAATAAATTAGATAAATTCATTCTGTAGATACAGCACAGTTATTTTTTAAAAAATGAAAAAGCTCACGATGGACTAAACAGAAAGCTCTTCAAAACAGGTGACCAAAAAAAAAAAAGTATAGAATAGAGAAAAAAAATGTAGCTTATATAATTTACCTATATTGACATATATGCACAATGTTTAAACTATCTCTGGAATGACACATCAAAAATTAACAAGGTGGTTGCCTGCGGGGTGGGAACTGGGGGACAGTGTCACAGGAAGAGGGGGCCCTTCACTATGTACACTGTGGTAACTTCGGATTTTTGAAACTTGTAACTGTATTACTTGGGTTTTCCTGGTGGCTCAGTGGTAAAGAACCCGCTTGCCAGTGCAGGAGACACGGGTTCGATCCCTGGGTCAGGAAGATCTCCTGGAGAAGGAAATGTTAACCCACTTCAATATTTTTGTCTAGGAAATCCCATGGACAGAGGAGCCTGGAGGGCTACAGTCCCTGGGGTTGCAAAGAGCTAGACACAATAAACAATAGCAACAGGACTATAGTCCTTATCTCAAACGTAAAATAAGAAATTCTAGAAAGAGTGAAAAGGAGGCAAAGTGCAAAAGGAGTTCTGGCTGGACGAGATCAGTGCTGCCTGGAGTCAGGAAGGCCAGGGTGTCTGGCACAAGATGGTGCCTGATACTCCACGGTTGCATAACAAATTACCCCCAAACTTCATGACTTAAAACAAGAACCTATTATCTTGCGCTTTTGGAGGGTCAGGAGTCTGGGGATGGCTTGGCTGGGTAGACAGAGCTCGGAGCCTCCCTTTGAGGTGGGCGTCAAGTTGCCAGCCAAGGTTGCCTGCATCTCAAGGTTCAGCCGAGCCTGGAGAATCTGGCTGCAAGCGAGGTCCCTGGGTTGCTGGCAGAAGTCAGTCCTCACTGGTTCTCGGTCAGAGGGACACTTGAGTGGGTTCATGTCTTGGCAATGTCGAGGTGGTTGGGAAAAGAAAGAAAGAAAGGACAAGAGAGGCTGAAGATCGGCCCGCGGCAGACCTTCCGGTCATCTACAACCTAATCGAGGGAGGGACTGCAGCACTGTGCCCCATGCCACCAGCCACGCAAGCCAACTTGGCACAACGAGGCAGGGGACCAGGGGGAGGATGCTGGGGGCATCTTAGGGGCCGGCCACCAGTGCAGACAGTAGATGGCAGAGGAGGGCAGGGCACTGGGTGAGGGATAAAAGCAGGAATGACTGCAGTGCGTGCTTTTGAAAGCCGCTCAGTCATGTCCAACTTTGTGCGACCCCCAAGGACTATACAGTCCAAGGAATTCTCCAAGCCAGACACTAGAGTGGTAGCCTTTCCCTTCTCCAGGGGTAGTGCGTGTGGAAGGCTGCAAAGACACAGGTCTAACTAGAGTCATAAGTGGATACTGGGAAGCAGTAAAAATAAAGATACAGAGAGCTGGCGTTGGCCCAATTACAAGCCACTGATTCACTCTTTCTTGGCCACGCCCAGATCTGTGCCCCGGCCCTAAGCTGAGATACACTGTCTTATTCCACTGGAAAAATTATTTCACGTATGTCAGGTTCTCTCCTCTGCTTGGAGCAGATTTCTTAGAAAAGAAGGGCACGCCTTTCCTTTCCAGGCTGCCTGCCGGCCTGCCGCCCCACACCTACAATGGTAGGAAGCACCAAGGGGTGGCTTTAGCACTGCGAATTGACCGGCTCTTGAAGCACAGTCTTGACAGCCCAGAGAAACTAGTTTTTCTCTTCTTAGCAGAGATTCTTCAACTCAAATTTCCCTTGCGTTCCAGAAAGTTAATCTCTTCCTTTCCGGCTGCAGCCACAACATTGTATCAAAATAGGATACAGAGCTGGAATCTGCAGCCTCGGTGTAAGGTTACATCCGTTGTGAAAATACCTCACTGAACACATCTTCAGGCAACAATCAGACAAATCTAGCCTGGGACATTCCGCAAAGACAGCTGGCCACTTCAAAACTGTCAGTGTCATGAAAGAAAAAAAAATATGTATGAGAGACTGTTCTAGATTAAAGAAGACTAAAAGACTCTGACAATTAAACACAGTGTACAATCCTGGATCAGATCCTGGTCAGCTGGAAAGAAATAAAGACAACCATAAAGGACGTTATGAAGGCAATTGAGAACTATGAATAGGGAGTCCACATGAGGTGTCATTACCACATCACGGCTGAGTTTGGAGGCTGTTATTAATTTCACTGTGACTACGCAGGAGAATGTCCTCCATGTATCGCTGGATTCAGGATTGAAGGGCCATGCTATGCGCAACCACTTAGATGGTTCAGCAAAAGGGTGTGTGTGTGTCTGTGTCTGGGTGTCCAAGAAGTGACAGAGGAGAGGGGAAGAGAGAGAGATGGGAAGAGAGGTCCAGGGTGGCAAAATGTAAACAATCCTATCTCCATGAAAGGAATAAAAGAGTCATTCTAAGACTTTGAACTACGCAATGGCTCTGAAAATTTCCAAAGTAAGAAGTACACATGTATCTGTGTGATATGAAACACACATTTGCAATAATAGGAAGCATAAATTAAGACAAGCTGCATATTGACCAACTGTATATAGCACAGGGAGCCCTGCTCAGTGTTATGTGGAAGCCTGGATGGGAGGGGAGTTTGGGGGAGAATGGATAAATCTATCTGCATGGCTGAGTCTCTTTGCTGTCCACATGAAACTATCACAGCATTGTTAATTGGCTATACTCCAGTGCAAAATAAAAAGTTAAAAAAAATAGACAGGCTCCATATTCATGCAGATATAGCACAAATGGGATAATGCCAGGCTTGAATAGCAAGTGTCAGTCCTTTTCAGATCTGAAAAGTCTACCATGTAATTCATAGTGTGACTGGACCCAAGACACACTGCCATTACAAGTCCCTGAACCACAGAAGGCAGGACATGGGCCTAACGACGCATCCCATCAGGACAGGTGACACACAACCTTCCGTGTGCCTGGCATGTTTCAAGCACTCAAAGTCCGAAGCTCATTTGAATCACACAGGTACTAAACCAGGGAGTTTGGTCCTGAAGTTTGTCATTATTTAGGGCTTCCCTCATAGCTCAGTTATTAAAGAAGCAGACTCAGATTCAATCCCTGGGTCAGGAAGATCCCCTGGAGAAGGAAATGGCAACCCACTCTAGTATCTTTGTTCGGAAAATCCCACAGACAGAGGAGCCTGGTGGACTGCAGTCCATGGGGGAAACGAAGAGTCGGGCAAGGCTGAGTGACTAACACTTTTGTCACACTTGATCTTCAATGGTGAAACAGACAAAGCTGGCTTTCAGTACGCTGTGTCAGGGGTGCCTGCTCAGAGCCACAGGCTATGACACCACAGCTCTGACTCCTAGACCAGCCTCATTCTTAGCATTAAATAGCAAACTGGAATACAAGTTACTTTCACTTTATACACCAAGAAGGGAGAATACTGTGGCTACTTCGTATCTTAGATTTCACTGGGCCTAAATTCATCATGTTGCTGCTGCTGCTAAGTCACTTCAGTCGTGTCCGACTCTGTGCGACCCCATAGACGGCAGCCCACCAGGCTCCCCCGTCCCTGGGATTCTTCAGGCAAGAACACTGGAGTGGGTTGCCATTTCCTTCTCCAATGTGTGAAAGTAAAAAGTGAAAGTGAAGTCACTCAGTCGTGTCCGACTAGTAGTGACCCCATGGACTGCAGCCTACCAGGCTCCTCTGTCCATGTGATTTTCTAGGCAAGAGTACTGGAGTGGCTTGCCATTGCCTTCTCCGAAATTCATTATGTTAAGTCTATATAAAAGATTCCTTAAAGTTCAGTTTGACTCGCTCACTTTGGAAGACAAGAAACCAGGTATAAGTACAGAGAACTTTCTAAAGACAAACGTCATGAGATTTTCATTCTGAGAAATGGGGAGAAAGGGCTTTTTCAAAGACTTGTTGAGAAATTTGGTTTGGATATTGAATACCTTAATGTTTGAAATGCTGTGAATAAAATAATAAGAGGTAATTTTATACTGGTCAGAGAGACTTGGCTGCAGTAACGCTTTGGTTTCCAGCACCACTTATGTTTGTCACCTTAAGCAAGGTGAAACAGTTGAGTCATTAAAAAAAAAAATGGTCCCCGCTTTGAATGCATCTTAGAAGTAACTCAGTGAAGAGTCAGTCCTTGCTTCCATGGTAACAGTTTTGGAGGAGATGATCAGTGAGGATCAGGCCTCCCTCCTAGCGAAGCGCAGCAACAAGTCGGAGACCCACTGAACACAGTATAGAACCACGATGGTTTTGCACAGTCACCTTGGCTGACGACGCCGTGACATTCACCCAGATCCTTACAGCTTCCCTGGCTTACGAGCTGTCACGGACATCCCTCCCCTCCATCCTTCACGATGGGGTGGGCATCCTGGTCTAACAAGGATCCTGCCCTTACAATTCAAATTAAGAAAGAAAATTCCGTCTCTCCTTGGGCATTTGAAACTAATAACATATAGTGGGGTGCACAGGTGTCCTTATCCCCAAATAGGCACAGAATAGAGACGAAGCCAGTCAACCGAGAGAGAAAAGACCATCACCATCTAAGAAGGCTCAAGTAACACCTTTACCCAACTCCAGGAATTACCTGAGCACATTTTCAACCAAACTGGCAGATAAGATGTTAACAGATAGCAGATACTGCTTTCCCCTGGAGAAACTATTCCATTAGTTATCTTTGGCCTCACCTTATTTTTGGTATACATAATTTTTTAACCATCAAAAGTGCTTTCTCTGAAATGGACATAAAATAGTCATAAAAGTTTCTTTTAATCTTCAAGGACTTAGCCCAAAAATATCATCTACTGATGTTTAAAGTTATCTTTATTAACTAGGATTTACACAATTTGATCACAAACTAGAAGACATGGATATTATGTATAAATTGCGAACTACGTATTGAATGATTAAAAGGCAGGAAATACTGCTGGATATAATAAATTAAATTTTACATATGCTTTCAGATCTTAAAAGAAATAGAAGGCTATGAAAAATTTATTGAAAGCCCTGATTAAGTCTTTTGAATTAAATGTCTTTGAGGATCTTCTGTTAAGTTTCAATTATCAATTTTATCTTCTAGCAGGTATCACAGTAATACTTCCACAAAGAAAAACTGGATAGTATATTTAAAAACAGCTATATGAAGGCAATAAGGTCCAAGAACGTAGACAAGATTAGGGCCCAAGCTCCCCAAGAGAAGAAAATATTGAAACTGGCCCTACATTCCCCCTACAGTCCCTGTGGGTGATTCACAGCTGGGGCAAGACAAAGAGAAAGTGAAACTTGCAACAGTCACACAAAAACACTGGAGGTGAAGACTGCCAAAACAACCAAGGCTTAATGGGCCAAGAGTCCAGTGAAAAGGGGAAACGGAGAAATGAGCCCAGCAACTCCTCCTTGAGGAAGTTGCTGACCACGAATAAGCAGAGATTTTGGCAATATCATGGTGGCCGGGGACGGGGGAGCCTGGTGGGCTGCCGTCTATGTGGTCGCACAGAGTCGGACACAACTGAAGCGGCTTAGCAGCAGCAGCAGGGATCAAGAAATGAAGTATAAGACCTGCTGAAGAGGAAAGACACCAGTGAAAACTCTAGATTTTCAGCTGCTGCTGCTGCTGCTAAGTCGCTTCAGTCATGTCCGACTCTTCGCGACCCCATGGACTGCAGCCTACCAGGCTCTTCCATCCATGGGATTTTCCAGGCAAGAGTACTGGAGTGGGTTGCCATGCTCAGCTAATATTCCTGAAATGCCTGGCTACACCCTAGAAATAAGGGCAAACTGAAAACAGAGTATCCTCAACTGAGGCAAGGTAATTTATTTGTAACCTAAATGTCAACCAAACGTAAATAAAATTCTCTACAGATAATACCTAGCCAAACATCTATGATTTTCACAAAGGATGTCAAGGATTCAATCAAAAATTACCAGGAATTCCAGGATACATGACCGAACGACTGAATATTAAGAGCAGCAAGAGAAAAGAGAAACAAACCTACAAGTGATTCCGGTGTTGAAATGATCAGACACTATCTTTAAAACAGATGGCAATACTGTGAGACTCAGACTCAAATAACTAGCGGCCATCCATTTCCACATCTGGGTACTACTAACAGAGTGTGTTTACTTTGTGATAATTCATCAACCTGGAGATTTAACATTGCCTGGTTTCTTATACGTATGTATACTACAAAACAATTTTACAAAGAAAAAAACAAAAACAAAAAAAAAATACTTGAGCTCAGAGGAAAATTCAAAGCCTTAAATGCATTTATTTTAAAAAGAAGACTGAAAGCAATGATATAAGAATTTATCTCAAAATATTTTTAAAAAAGAATAGCAAACTGAAATAATGGAAGTAAAGATATAAACAGAAATAGATGAAATGTACAACAAATGCATAATGGAGAAAATGTGGAAGTCACTCAGTCGTGTCCAACTCTTGCAACCCCATGGACTATACGGTCCCTGGAATTCTCCAGGCCAGAACACTGGAGAATACTGGAGTGGATAGCCTTTCCCTTCTCCAGGGTATCTTTCCAACAGAGGGATCAAACCCAGGTCTCCCACCTTGCAGGCAGATTCTTTACCAGCTGAGCCACAAGGGAAGCCCAAGAATACTGGAGTGCGTAGCCTATCCCTTCTCCAGAGGATCTTCCCAACCCAGGAATCGAACTGGGGTCTCCTGCATTGCAGGTGGATTCTTTACCAACTGAGCTATCAGGGAAGCCAGCAAAAATACAAAATAAAAATATGAAAATAAATATAAAATATAAAAAGCCTTTAAATAGTGTAATACAACTGATACAATTTCTGTGATATCCAGCCTCCAAAATAGCCAATGATTCTCTCCCTCTGCTATTCAGGCCCTTGTGTAGCCCCCTCTCACAATGAATAGGGCTGACCTGTGTTATTAAGAGGATAATCACAGTGGACCGGGGTCCCTTTTCTCCACCTCCCTGCCTACACTTAGCTCTATCTTTTTGATAACAGTCGTTCTGACAGGTGTAAGGTAGAATCTCATTGTGGTTTTGATTCCCATTTCCCTGATGACCAGTGAGGTTGAACACTTCTTCACGTATCTGTTGACCATCTGCATATACCTTCTTTGGAAAAAGCCTATTCGGGTCTCCTGTCCATTTTTAAAATGGACTGTTCTCCTGCTATTGAGTTGCACGAGCTCCTAATACGTTTGAGATGATCAGTCCCTTACTGAGAGATGGTTTGCAAAAACTCTCCCCCACCCTATAGGCTGACTTCCCGCTTTGTTGACCGTCTCTTCTGCGGTACAGAAGGTTATTCATTTGATGTTGTCCCACGTGTTGATTTTTTGCTTTTGTTGCTTGTGCTTTTAGTGTCATATCCAAAAAACCATTGCCAAGATGTATGCTGAGGAGCTCCTTCCCTGTGTTTTCTGGTAGGAGCTTTACAATTTCGTCTTACATTTAAGCCCTTAATCCATTTCAAGTTAACTTTCTTTTTTTGTTTGTGCTAGGTCTTCACTGGGTCACCTCTCCAGCTGCAGTGTGAGGGCTTAGTCGCTTCAAGGCATCTGGGATCTTAGTTTCCTGACCAAGGATTGAACCCACATCTCCTGCATTGGAAGGCAGATTCTTAACCACTGGGCCACCAGGGAAGTCCCCATTTCAAGGTAACTTCTAATGGGAGAGCTGAACATATAAATATATATCAATCACAACACGTCAGAATAATAAAAGTAGTAATAAAATGCAGACAGTAGCTACAAGGGAGAAATTAACTCTGATTTGGGTTGGAGGAGGGTAAACAGAGAAGCAGAGGTTTTTAAGAGATAGTAACATTGGCGTCACCCTGCTTATTTAACTTATATGCAGAGTACATCATGAGAAATGCTGGGCTGGAAGAAGTACAAGCTGGAATCAAGATTGCCGGGAGAAATATCAATAACCTCAGATATGCAGATGACACCATCCTTATGGCAGAAAGTGAAGAGGAACTAAAAAGCCTCTTGATGAAAGTGAAAGAAGAGAGTGAAAAGGTTGGCTTGAAGCTCAACATTCAGAAAATAAAGATCATGGCATCTGGTCCCATCACTTCATGGGAAATAGATGGAGAAACAGTGGAAACAGTGTCAGACTTTATTTTTGGGGGCTCCAAAATCACTGCGGATGCTGATTACAGCCATGAAATTAAAAGACGCTTACTCCTTGGAAGGAAGGTTATGACCAACCTAGACAGCATATTAAAAAGCAGAGACATTACTTTGCCAACAAAGGTCCGTCTAGTCAAGGCTATGGTTTTTCCCGTGGTCATGTATGGATGTGAGAGTTGGACTGTGAAGAAAGCTGATCGCCGAAGAATTGATGCTTTTGAACTGTGGTGTTGGAGAGGACTCTTGAGAGTCCCTTGGACTGCAAGGAGATCCATCCAGTCCATTCTAAACGAGATCAGTCCTGGGTATTCATTGGAAGGACTGATGCTGAAGCTGAAAGTCCAATACTTTGGCCACCTCATGCGACGAGTTGACTCACTGGAAAAGACTCTGATGCTGGGAGTGATTGGGGGCGGGAGGAGAAGGGGACGACGGAGAATGAGATGGCTGGATGGCATCACCGACTCGATGGACATGAGTTTGGGTGAACTCCGGGAGTTGGTGATGGGCAGGAGGCCTGGCGTGCTGTGATTCATGGGGTCGCGGAGAGTCGGACACGACTGAGCGACTGAACGGAACGGAACGGAACGTTGGCGAGATCCTTTTAAGGACAGATACACGGATGGGCAGTGACTGGGTTCCGGGCAGAAACAAGGAGGCAGGAGACTGTGAGAAGGAGAGAACTCTCCCAAGAAGGTGAGGCCAGGAAGGGGTCCCTGAGAGCCTGGAAGGGGGTGGGTTACAGCTCATCCAGTCCAGTTCAGTCACTCAGTCACGTCTGACTCTTTGCGACCCCATGGACTGCAGCACGCCAGGCCTCCCTGTCCATCACCAACTCCCAGAGTTTACCCAGACTCATGTCCATTGAGTCGGTGATGCCATCCAACCATCTCATCCTCTGCCGTCCCCTTCTCCTCCTGCCCTCAATCTTTCCCAGCATCAGGGTCTTTTCAAATGAGTCAGTTCTTCACGTCAGGAGGCCAATGTATTGGTGTTTCAGCTAAACGAATTTAAAGGCAAGGGATGCCTCCTCCTTTCTTTCTGCTGCTCAGGACAGAAATGTCCCCAGACTTGGGCAGGGTCCCAGGATAAGCATCTCCAGTTTTGCCCCAGCCCGGTGAGCAGGGAAATGCACAGAACACTGGTGTGAATTGTTTACTTGTGAACAAGCTTGCACCACCTTCTGTACTTAATGACTCATCCAGGCCACTCCTGGGTGATGCTCAGGCACAAGACCCTCCAGTAAACTGGTCGGTTTAGTTCAGTTCCTGGGCGTGTTTGGGCAGATTCCCCAGACCAAGCAGGTGGTAACACCACTTTCTCTCCCCAGCAAGAGGAGGTGAAATCCAAGTTATTGGGTACAGACTTGGTTGGAGGATAGTGCTCAGCTTCTGCTGAGACACAGCTGTGCCCATCCAGTCAGTCTGCCCCTCCCTGTGGTGGGCTGAGCATCCTGAGGGCAGGATGGCAATGAACGTCAGTATTTTGACTGGGATTTTATAGCTGTTTAAAACATGTTGCTTTGAATTTTTTTAAGTTTTAAACTTGATTTAAATAAGCCTTTATTTAAAACAAAAATAAGCCTTTATTTCTTAATGGTAACTTTTGAATTGCAATCTAATTGATAGAATATTATTTTTTTTAAAAAATCAATCTTTTGTTTTAATTGGAGGCTAATTACTTTACTACTGTAGTGGTTTTTGCCACACATTGACATGCATCAGCCATGGGTGTACATGTGTCCCCCATCCTGAACCCCCCTCCTACCTCCCTCCCCATCCCATCTCTCAGGGCCATCCCAGTGCACCAGCCCTGAGCACCCTGTCTCAACGTATGGAACTTGGACAGGTGATCTATTTCACAGATGATAATATACATGTTTCCATGCTATTCTCTCAAATCATCCCACCCTCGCCTGCTCCCAGAGCCCAAAAGACTGTTCTTTACATCCGTGTCTCTTTTGCTGTCTCGCATGCAGGGTCATCGTTACCACCTTTCTAAATTCCATGTGTATGCATTAATATACTGTACTGGTGTTTTTCTTTCTGACTTGCTTCACTCTGTAAGAGACTACTTGACAAAAAATTGTTACACAGACTTTTAAAAAACACTCCTGGGTTTCTCTAATGTATTGCTCTTAAATACTCAGCAGTCTCTCAGATAATTAATGAACAAGTACTCCATGGCTGTGCAAAGATTTTGTTGAACCTTTCAGTCCCCCTAAATAACATTGCCTTATTTCCTTAATTTTACTGGAAAGAATGAGATACTTAAAAGACCCCCTTTTAAACTAGTGAAGAAAAAGAAATGCCATACTTGTAATTCACCTGACATTTACAAGCTCTTGATTTAAATGAACTTTACCCAAAGCACACAACACAAGAGGCAATTCAAATCTCACTGGTGCACAGCCCTTTCTGTTACAGAGTAAAATGGCTGTCTTTTGAAGCACATCGCAACACTCTTAAGGAAATAAAACTAAATAAGGCACCCAGGTGTTAACAGCAGTGCCATCCATTCAATAAATGCTTGTTCAGGGCCTATTCCACGTTCAGTGTTGGAAGCAGAACCGCAGACTGGGCCCTCTTCAGCCACCCTACAGCCCGGTGGAGAACACAGATTGTGAAAATTAACAAGAGAATTACAGATTGTGATCATTGCAGAGACAGGAATAACACAGGGAGGGGGCCTGACCCTCTTTGGAGAATCAGAGAAAAGCACCCAACATGGGGCCTCCCTGACTGCTCGGCGGTGAAGAATTCGCCTACAACGCAGGAGACACAGGAGTCAGGGGTTCGATCCCCGGGTCGGGGAAGATCCCCTGGAGAGGGAAATGGCCACCCACTCCAGTATTCTTGCCTGGGAAATCCCATGGACAGAGGAGCCTGGCGGGCTGCAGTCCATGGGGTCGCAAAGCGTCGGACACGACTGAGCGACTGAACACGAAGCCCAGAGGAGTGGGCATCTAAGCCGAGACCAGGCGACTCTGAGTGGGACCCGCCAGAGCAGGAGGGAGAGCGTGCCGCCCTGGGGAGAGCCTGTGCGAAGGCCCGCAGTCCCGAAGGAGCTTGGTACGTTGAAGGGACAAAAAGACCGTTGGGCTGAAGCACAATGTACCCAAGATCCTATACGCGGTGGGTGCAGGGGCAGCTGGACAGGAGCTTTGGGGCGGGGGGTTGCTTTTGGCAGGGGAGTGACATGACCTGTGCATTTTGAAAAGCTTACTCTGGTCCCCACAGGTCGGGAGAGGAAATGCAGAAATCAGCAGAGACTCCCATCACAGGTTAGGCAAGATGGTGGCTCGGTGTGGGTGGTGACCGCAGAGAGAGAGGCACAGGGTTAGGGTGTGTCTAAGGTGGAATGCGCAGGCACGCTGGTGGGTGGGTGGGGTGAGTGGCGGGCGGGTGCTGAGTAACAGAGGGGAGCTCGGATGACACTCAGATTTCCAGCTGGAGCAGTGGGGAAGACGGTGAAATCCTCCCCATCGATGGGCAGGCCAGTGGGAAAACAGGTTTGGAGGAACAGGTCTCCACCCCTTCAAGGCTGTGGCTCAGTCTCTTAGTCACTGGAGTAACCTAGAACCCCATGCAGGACTCCTTTGAAAAGGGAGGTGTCTATCAAGAAACTGCTGCCTGGCCTGAACTAGGCCCAGCGTTTTTTATTTAGGGAGAGTTCAGAGGGCAGGTGGCAATATGGTTGTAAGCGGGAGCTAAGGGTTTATCTTGATGCTGCACTTGATAAATATACACATTTTAAAATTCAGAGTATGTTCTTGTTTAGGGTGATTTGGTGGGCTAAGGAAGATCATGAGAGGAAAGTTTAAAGACCTGCAAAGCTACTCCTTGGCATTGCCACTTACTAAAATATTAGGGAAGAGATAGTACTGTTGAACATAAATCTTCTCTTAAAAAGAAAAAGAAAAAAAAAGGAATTTGGGACTTCCCTGCTGGCAAGCTCAGTTGGTAAAGAATCTGCCTACAAAGAAAGGAGACCCTAGTTGGATTCCTGGGTCAGGAAGATCCACTGGAGAAGGATAGGCTACCCACTCCAGTATTCTTGGGCTTCCCTTGTGGCTCAGCTGGTAAAGAATCCACCTGCAAGGCAGGAGACCTGGGTTCGATCCCTGGGTTGAAAAGATGCCCTGGAGAAGGGAAAGGCTACCCACTCCAGTATTCTGGCCTGGAGAATTCCATGGGCTGTATAGTCCATGGAGTTGCAAAGAGTCGGACACGACTGAGTGACTTTCACTTTCACTGGTGGCACAGTGGATAAGAATCCACCTTCCAACGCAGGGGGCACAGGTTCAAGCCCTGGTCGGGGAAGATTCCACATGCCACGGGGTAACGAAGCCCACGCACCACAACTACTGCGCCGGCGCACCTAGAGCCTGTGCTCCGCAACAAGAGGACCCACCACAATGAGAAGCACTTGCACTGCAGCTGGAGAGGAGCCCACACTAGCCGCAACTGGCGAATGCCTGTGCGTAGCCATGGAGACCCAGTACAGCCAAAAATAAGCAATTTTTAAAAACAGGAATTTGATGTGCATTTTTCATGTTATTTCATACATGGGTTATCTTTCCAACAACGTTATTAGTTTAGGAAGAAAATAATTAAAGATGTAAATATGTAAGCCAAGAGCCAAAACCATTCTGAACAGCCCAGGGTTGTAAGCTGATTTAATTTGCCCCTTTCCCCTAGGAGTCATTTCTTGGATCATTGACTTACTATCATTCTGGAGAACAGTGGTAGCCCCAGTCACCCTCTGCTTATTGCCAGTGTGATCCAGCTGTGGGATTTGAAGTGCTTATGTTTATGGGATTTTAATGACTCAGTTAATAAAGGTCACTCCTAAAAGTAATAGAAACCTAAGTGTCTGGAAACAGAATGGGTAAGACTGACTTGGGGGTTATTTCTAGTAGTTCTTTGGTGTTGTCCTTAGATACACGTTTAATCCTTAAAGGCAATGGAGAAGGTGCCTCCTTTTAAATCAATTTACTGGTGCTATATTCAACCACACCAGTAAAAAGGTATTTGAAACCCCCCAATAACAAATGGTATCATGTACACACCAGGCTTAAAATATGCCAGATAATATTGGCATAACAACATACTATATTGTTAATACAATACTGATGACAGTATAATTGTAGTATTTGTTAATATCACAGCCACAGTATTTTCCAATATCTTTGAAAGAATAAAATAGTAACTTGAGTCTCAGGTGGAATCTGGTAGGGTACACTCCTTGAAGTTAAAAAGGATCATAAAGACCATCTAATCTTGTCCTTTAAAATATTTATTAACAGCAAATGAATTAATATTCACCCAAAATGATGTTTATTAGGCTGCTAAAGAATTCTCTAAGGTAAATGGTCATTGTTTGAATTATCTAAAATTAAACTGGTGACAGCATTTGAGAGTATGTAAAAAAGAATAAATTTACAGTTGTGTGCCAGGCATAAAAGATTACTTAACAAATATCTTCCACGTTAAGACCCAATGTGATCAGATATAAATCAGACGGGTCATTCGTAGAGGGAATCGATTTCTCAGAGTTTTGCAAAGTCTCCAGCATCCGGCTCCCACTCACTTTTCCAGCCTTGTCTCCTTCCTCCTCCCCTCCACCCCTCAGTCTCCTCAGTTACAGCTCTACTGATCTTTGAACTCTGACCCTGAAACCAACACTGCTCTCTCTGGTCTCAGGGACCTTGCTGGAACCCCTTTCCCTCATTCTTTGTTGGGTTATTCTGCCAGAAACCTGTCCATTTCCTCTCCCCTCATCTCAGACCCCAGGGAGGTTTTCAGAAGTTCTTGGGCAAGTGTCTGCTCAGTTTCCCAGGGATAACCAAAGCTAACAGCGTTTCAGTCACTGTTCAATCCTCCACCCCAGGTGAGTATTTAGAACATAGAAAATACCATGGAAATACCACAGAAATTGGTACTGGAATTTGAAATTGGTATTGAAATTGGAAACACAAAATTCAATACCATACTTGAAATTTGTAGTTTACACAGTTAAACAGTAACATAAATTTGAAGAAATAAAGTAGGTATTTTTAAGAGAGATATTTCACTTCACTTTACTTCTTCTCTAAAGAGAGAATATACACACCCTGGCATTGGTTTGAAATGATACAAAAATGCTAACATTGTTGTAAGTTAAATTTCTTTCAACAGGTTAGATAACACACAGAATCCAGAGAGTTACAAGTGTGAATAGAATAGAATAGTGTATAAAAATCACTCAAACTATAATTCTCAACTTACAAGCTTTCTGCTCAGCAAGGGAGTTAAAAGAAAGGAAAAACTCTTTAGAGACCTCCTTGGAAACTAACGACCTTTAACAACATCAGCATATACCCCCAGAGAATGGACATGGTCTGAGTACTTTCATTTCTGAAATTGTGCAAGAAAAGACAACTTGGTTTTCAGAGTCACACTGCATTCTCCTATAAAAGTTTCAGGTCTTTCTAGTCTCCATATGAAACACTGTTCTTATTTTAAGAACAAAAGGAGCAATAAAACAGCTTGGGAAAGAAGGATGGAGCTCTGTGTCCCTGCTGCTGCTGCTGCTAAGTCACTTCAGTCGTGTCCGACTCTGTGTGACCCCATAGACGGAAGCCCACCAGGTCTGTGTCCCTAGAGAGGTTTAAATAGTAGCAGTAGTAATAATATAACAATAACAATCAACGGGCTTCCCTGGCGGCTCAGATGGTAAAGAATGCCCCTGCAATGTGGGAGACCTGGGTTGTATCCCTGGGTTGGTAAGATTCCCTGGAGGAGGGCATGGCAACCCACTCCAGTATTCTTGCCTGGAGAATCCCATGGACAGAGGAGCCTGGTAGGCTACAGTCCATGGGGTCACAAGAGTTGGACACGACTGAACGACTAAGCACAGCACACTGAACAACAATCAAAAACACAGTAAGTTAAAGCTTGTGTTAGATCTGATAATTCCAGACGGCTCACCTTTTGTCAAACAAAGTGGGAAACAGAAAAAGAATTCTTAACTTTTTGGGGGAAAACAGAAAACTTTTTTTTCCCTTTTGCGTGTCCAAGCCTACCTCGGAGAACCTCTAGCAACGAATTAAACACTCTTGCACAAAGCTCATGGCAACCCACTCCAGTATCCTTGCCTGGAGAATCCCAGGGACGGGGGAACCTGGTGGGCTGCCGTCTAGGGGGTCGCACAGAGTCGGACACGATTGAAGCGACTTAGCAGCAGCAGCACAAAGCTCAAAATTTTTCTCTCCTTCAAATCTCCGAGTACTGCGAAGAGGAGGCCATATCTTCTAATAAGGAGAAGAGCTAGCCTCCTTGCAGGTTCAACTGCTGACATTTTAGAAGCAGAATGGCTGCTTATGGTCAATGAATCAAAGTACCAAACAAAACAGTGACGACGGTACCATGTGGACTGTATTCCCGCCAGGCTCCTCTGTCCATGGAATTCTCCAGGCAAGAATACTGGAGTGGGTTGCCATGCCCTTCTCCAGGGGATCTTCCCAATCGAACCTGTGTCTCCCGCATTGCAGGAGGATTCTTTACCATCTGAGCCACCAGGGAAGCTCCAATAATAATGACAACAATAGTAACAAGAAATGGATTTGCGTGGGGGGTCATTTTAGGAAGCAACATCCTGGGGGCGCTGCGTCCTCCAGCCCACATTCCCGAGCTCACGCAGCCCTCCGGCTCCCGACGATCACACTCCGCAGGATTTAGCCCCTTTCTCTACCCTCCCGGAGAAGAAAGCGCGAGAGGGAGACCGTATATCCAGGTCAAAAGCGTTTTTAAAAAGCCTGCGGAGCCGCGCGCGGGGCGCCCACGCCCGTTCCGGGGGAGGCCCGCCCCGGCCCCGGCCCCGGCCCCCTTACTCTGGAGCTCCATAGAGGAAGCTGCTCCCGGGCCCCTACCGGCCGAGCCCCCGGCGCCGCAAGCCCCTTCTAACGCCTCTTCTCCCGGGGGCCGGCGTCGCTTCGGTTGCCCTGACAACCCGGAGGGCGGGGTGGGGGGAGGAGGAGGAGCAGGAAGGACGGCGAGAGGGAGGGACCAGAAGACGCCAGGAAACGCGAGCGAGCGCGAGGGCCCGCGCGTCTCCGGGGGGCGGCGAGCGCGGCGGGCGGAGGGGGCCCGCGGGCGGGAGACGCGCGGCCCCGGGGCGGCCTGGTCGGGCGGTCGCGGCCTCCCCGCGGCGGCCCTCGCGCCCCCGGCGGGGCCTTCGGGTGGGGCCCCGCGGGCCCTCCGTCGCCGATCCGCGGCGTCCGTTCGTCGGTCCGCGCGCCCGGCGAGCTCGGCGGGGAAGGGCGGCCGCGCCCGGGCCTCCTTCCGCAGACGGCAGGTAAGGCTGGGCCGCGGCGGCGGGAGGCCGGGCTGGGGGCGGCCGGGCGCGCCTGTTGCGGGCCGGACGCCCCCGCCCCGACCGGTGAAACGCCCGGGGAGCCGCGCCCCACCCCGGGCCGCCCCAGCCTCGCGGCGCCGCGCCCGGGCGCGCGGAGCGTACCCGCCCTCCCTGCCGCCCCGGGGCCGCGAGGCTGGGGGCGGCCACGGGCGGGGGTGCGCCCGGCCGGCCCGGCCGCACTGCGGCCACTCGGGTCCCTGTGGCGGGCAGCGCCTCTTGGCAGATGGGAGCGAGGGGTCGGCAGTGGGCCGAGCGCGTCGCCCGGGTCCCGAAAAGCGGGGAGAAGGCGTCTCCGCTGCGCACATTGCACTGTCATCCCGGGTGTCACCTTTCAGGCCGTGGGCCCCAGTCGGATCTTTCCGGTTTTTAGTTTTGTGTATGTGTGTGTGTATTTGTTTCAGAGCTCCTCCTGGTTTTCGCTCCAAGTTTTGGCCACCAAGCCCACACGTCCTGTACCAAAACTTGGTAGGGCAGTGAAACACACCGTAATTTTTTTTTGTAGCAAGATCCCACACTACAGTCTTTTTTCTCCTAAGAGTGGTTTTGAAAACATCGATGCAGGTCGTGCTTTCAGGAAACGTTGGGGATCACCGGGCATTTTGTCTGGTAGGCTGGCATGATGGATGCAGTGCTCCCGTCTGAAGATTTTGGCCCCTCCATCATTTCCTCCTGCTGCCCTAAACAGGACTTGAGGGGAATGAAAAGAAGGGAGCGTTTGGGGGCCACGTTAGTGACTGCTCGTTCTTTTCCACCCGGTAGATGACCAGGACATCAAGGAGAATTACTTTCCTCTCAGAAGGAGAATCATTCAGAGGTTAATTGAACCTGAGAGGCAGATATTCTGTGATGGAAAGGAACATTTATTATATTCCACCAGTTTGGGCTCTCCCCTCTCAGATGGTATGGGGACTTTTTCAGATTCTTTGTCAAAGCCACACGGTTTATTTATGTGGATATTGACAAGCAGTGTGATACATACAGAACTTATAATTCAACAGCTACAATATTAAAGTAATAAATTCAAGTTGGAAGGTAGACACTTCATGGTACCTTGACTACCTGTTCTTGTTACTTAGAGGCAGGGAATGAGTTTTTAGATGGAAAGGTTCTAAGATCAACAGTTCTTCTGTAGTACAGTCTTTTCAAATTCTAGTTTTCACATCATTAGCAAAGTTATGAATTGGTCTTTTCACTGGAGAAACAAACATAATGATGTTCTTTAATAATGTCAGAGTCAAAGTGACAGGATGACGATTAAAGCTTGGCTTTTATTAACAGAAAAGAGGATGTAGGGTTAAATTTTCCCATAGAGTAAAGGATTAGGCACTTGTATTTAAAAAGAAGAACCAAATTGTAGATCTTCATGTAACAAGGACTTGAGAATTTAGTAGTTATATGAAGATTTTTTTCTTTTTTTTTTAACCAGAGGATAATTGCTTTATAAAATGGAGATATATATTGGTAAATAGATGAATGATTTTAACGATAGCCATGAACTTGACATTGAGGCAATCTTGCATGGACATATTTTAGGTAATACGTGACTTGAGCAGCTGAAAAACAGCATTTGTTTTAGGGGATTGTATACCTATGGAACAAGTGACTAAAGAGGGGGGTGAAAATGAGGAAGGGGTAGGTACAAAAATGTCCAAGGCAGGGGTTGCTATTCAGTTTCTTTTTCTCCAGTAACAATGTACTTGTTAATCATCTGTTGAATGACTGAGAAGAGCTTTAAAGAAATTGCTTCAGATAAAGGGATGTGCTTTATTATTACTGGAGGGGATGGCCTGAGGTCAGTTGCTAGTGGCTGGGGGTTGAAATGAATGGTAAAGGTATTGGTTGTCCCTTTGGGGATTTTGTACTACTTTTTCTATTTGTTTTCACTGTCATGTTCAGAAAAGTTTCCCAGCTCTTCACTGGAGGAATAGTTACATCATTGTTTACTTTGCTGATGCTCAACTACATGTAGCAAGCCAAAGCGCTGTCCCAAGGAATAACAAGGTAGCAATTAAGAGACAGAGGTGGCCTTTCTTCTTATTTAAATCTCTTGTCCACATCAGAATTCAAAGTAAAAGTAATTCCCTTAGCAAGTTAACATGGTTTGATTCAAGTAGGATGATTTCAAAAGAAAAAAAAAAAAGCAGATGAATTTCTGTTTCATAAACTTAAAGTTTTCAGTTTTGTTTCTGGATTTCTGTTTTTCCATAGTGAGGGAACTCTTCCCTCTGTTACTTTCTGAAACTCAGAAGGAATTTGGTCAAAGGCAGAAAACAATTGTATTTCCATTTTTGCTGTTTGCTTTCTGTCCTCCAGACCTGTCATGGTCTGCACTCAAATTGTTGGACTTAAGAAATGCCTCTCCCTTAGCCCTTTTAATTATTCATGGTGTAACTGGCTACAGAGCCATGCTGCCCACTCCCCCATCTCCTATCTGGAGAGCCTTTCCAGGATAAGTGTGCATGTGTTCATGCTGTCACTCAGTCGTGTCCAACCCTGCTACCCCCTGGACTGCAGCCCTCCAGGCTCCTCCATCTATGGGATTTTCCAGGCAAGAACGCTGGAGCAGCTTTCGTTCCTTTCTCCAGGGGAACTTCCCAACCCGGGAGTCAAACCCGCGTCTTCTGCATCTCCTGCATTGGCAGAGGGATGTTTACCCTCTGAGCCCCAGGAAGCCCCCAGGATAGGTGAGTGTCCACTGAGTGTACTTCTATTCCTCCCAGGGTCACTACGCACTTTGGCACTTAGCCCTATACTACACTGTACTTTCTTTTTTCTTCTTAGAATTCTTTTTTATTGAGGTATAGTTAATTTATGATATCGTGTTAGTTTCATGTTAGTTTCAGTTGTATAGTACAATGATTTAGCCATATATATTAGATATATATATGTTCCTTCTCAGATTCTTTTACCTTAAAGATTCTTTTCAATATTATAAGATATTGAATATAGTTCTCTGTCTATATGGTAGGTCCCTATTGGTTATCTGTTTTATATATATACTATACTATCTTGTAGAATTTTCTCTCATTATTTTGTGTATGGGTCTTGTGCCTCTGATGAGATTAAACATTTTAGAGCTAAGTCCATAACCTAGGCTGCTTCTGTATTCCTTTTAGCTTGTAGTGGGTTTTCAGTGTGTACCTGATAATTAAGTAGGATAATAATAGAGGACAAGCCTTTAGTCAGGGATGATTGCATTAATTCCTGCTCTTCCATCTTGGGAAAGTCAGGGGCCATTATTTCCTCATTGATAACTCGGGTGATAAAACCTGCAGTGGTTGTCAAATGTGATTATAGATATGAATGAAAATTCCTTGTATATTACAAAGAATTTATTAAATGTAAAGAGTTGTCATTAACTCCAGCGTACACACAGCAAATATTCGGTGAGCACCTGTAATGTGTGAGGTACTTCCTGGGACCTGGATTTCTTCTCCAGGAGGGACTAGGAAATGACTTGATGGATTGTCAGTGAGGGCAAGGGGACCTCCCAGGCAGAGGAAGAGATTGGACAGAGGTACAGGGGATAGGAGACCAGCTCTGGGCACAAGTCCATTGTGGCTGGAACAGAGAGAACTTACTGGAAGGCTGGAGAGGCAAATACAGATGAAGTCAGAAAGAACCCGGGAGTGAGGCTTTTGTCTTGAAGGTAGTAAAAAGCACTTGAGTCAGTGACATGACTAGTTTTGCATTTGACAGAGATCACTGGCAGCCTGTGAATGACGTCATGTTGATGGAGAGCCACAGTTAGAGGCAGAAAAGCAAAACTGGAGATTTTGCAGTAATTGTGTGAAGAAATGGTAAGATAACTAAGGCTCTGGTGGTGATGGTGTTGGGAATTAGGAGGAGGGGCCGCTGAGCGAGGTGAAATCAGCAGCCTTGGAGATGCTGGAGGTGAAGGTGGGGGAGAAGCCAGGGATGACTTCCTGCTGACGGGCATTGTTCTGTCAGTTGCTGAATCTGGAAAGTGAAAGAAGCCTTTTCTTTCTCAGAAGTGTGAGAGGTGGAGTAGATGAAAAGTTCAGTTTTGAACGTTAACCCTGAAATAGCCTGTTATCTAAGTTGGGACGTCCTGTAAGTAGTCCTCGGACGTGTGGGTCTGGAACTGTAGAAAGAAGTCTGAGATGAAGATGGAAACTCGCGGGAAGCACTCAGTGATCGAAGTTAAAATGTGAGTGAGATTCTCCGGGGTGGTTACGTGCAGTGAGAAGAGGGTTGGGATAAAACTGGGGCACAGAAACTAGAAAGGAGGGACCAGAAAATCTGGAGAGATTAACAGAACCCCTGCTCTTCCAGGCTCGTGTGTTGGCACTCCCTGAAATGATTCTGTTTTCCTCCACCTGCCTTAGCGTGCACAATGTGGTTTATCGACTAATTCTTGTTTTAATAAGGTTGGTGCAGAATGGCTACCCGTTACTTTGTTAGCATGGAGGAGGAAATGGCAGCCCACTCCAGTGTTCTTGCCTGGAGAATTCCACGGACAGAGGAGCCTGGCAGGCTGCAGTCCATGGGATCGCAGAGTCAGACACCACTGACTGAACACACATATACACACACATACTTTGTGAAAAAGGTTCCTTGTATTTTTTGTTTTTCACAATCTCCATTTAGAGCAACAATTCAAGTAAAATATAACTTCAGGAGGTATGATAACACCCCAAGCAATACTGTCTTTGATAAAGAAGTTGTATGAAAGTTCATTTTGGGTATGTTGTAGGTAAAATAAATACAGTGAATTCCTTAGGGAGACTGTCAATAGCCTATTTTTAGTTTTCAACTTTGATTGGCTCACGCATTTGTTCACATATCTAACTAGACCGCATAAATAAGTCAAATTAATATTTTAGCATACTTTATTAACTTTGCTTTTACTCAAATGTTAGTTTTTAGAATATTATTCAGTAAAAATAATCATCAAAATAGTGTTGAAAAGCACTGAGTGGCCAAGCCATTTGAAATTCTAACAAAACCCTTGATTTATAGACTTACATGTAGGGAGTAATATGTTACTATGATACACAAACATTGATTGAGCTTGGGAAGTGTTTATGTGCAAATTGCCAGTAGAATGTAGGATTCTTGAAAAACATTGTGCAGGATTGATATTCACGCTGTGTTAGGTATATTATTGTTATTATTGAGACATCGCTTGGTTGTGTCTGACTCTCTTCAACCCCATGGACTGTCTCCCGCCACACTCTTCCACTAGACACCAGTGTTGTTCAGTCGCTTAGTTGTGTCCAACTTTTTACAACCCCATGGACTGCAGCGCGCCAGGCTTCCCTGTCCATCACCAACTCCCAGAGCTTACTCAAACTCATGTCCATTGAGTCAATGATGCCATCCAACCATCTCATCCTCTGTCGTCCCCTTCTCCTCCCACCTTCAATCTTTCCCAGCATCAGGGTCTTTTCTGATGAGTCAGCTCTTCGCATCAGGTGGCCAAAGTATTGGAGCTTCAACTTCAGCATCGGTCCTTCCAATGAATATTCAGGGTTGTTTCCTTTAGGACTGACTGGTTTGATCTCTTTGCTGTTCAAGGGACTCTCAGGAATCTTCTCCAATATCACAGTTCAAAAGCATCAGTTTTTTGGTGCTCAGCCTTTTTTATTTTTCAGCTCTCACATCTCTGCATGACTACTGGAAAAACCATAGCTTTGACTGTGCAGACCTTTGTCAACAAAGTAATGTCTCTGCTTTTTAATATGCTGTCTAGGTCTGTCATAGCTTTTCTTCCAAGGAGTAAGCATCTTAATTTCATGGCTGCAGTCATCGTCCACAGTGATTTTGGAGCCCAAGAAAATAAAAGTCTGTCACTGTTTCCATTGTTTCCCCGACTGTTTGCCATGACGTGATTGGACCTGATGCCATGTCCTTCGGTTTTTCAATGTTGAGTTTTAAGCCAGCTTTTTCACTCTCCTCTTTCACTTTCATCAAGAGGCTCTTGAATTCGTCTTCACTTTCTGCTGTAAGGCTGGTGTCATCTGGTTTCTGAGGTTATTGATGTTTCTCCCAGCAATCTTGATTCCAGCTTGTGCTTCCTCCAGCCCCTCCAGAGTACTTCACATGCTGTACTCTGCATAGAAGTTAAATAAGCAGGTTGACAGTGTACAGTCAGTTCAGTTCAGTTCAGTTCAGTCGCTCAGTCGTGTCCGACTCTCCGCGACCCCATGAATCACAGCACGCCAGGCCTCCCTGTCCATCACCAACTCCCGGAGTACACTCAAACTCATGTCCACAGAGTCGGTGATGCCATCCAGCCATCTCATTCTCCGTCGTCCCCTTCTCCTCCCGCCCCCAACCTTTCCCAGCATCAGAGTCTTTTCCAGTGAGTCAACTCGTCGCATGAGGTGGCCAAAGTATTGGAGTTTCAGCTTTAGCATCAGTCCCTCCAATGAACATCCAGGATTGATCTCCTTTAGAATGGACTGGTTGGATCTCCTTGCAGTATAAGGGACTCTCAAGAGTCTTCTCCAACACCGCAGTTCAAAAGCATCGATTCTTCGGCGATCAGCCTTCTTCACAGTCCAACTCTCACATCCATACATGACCACGGGAAAAACCATTGCCTTGACTAGACGGACCTTGGTTGGCAAAGTAATGTCTCTGCTTTTTAATATACTATCAAGGTTGGTCATAACTTTCCTTCCAAGGAGCAAGCGTCTTTTAATTTCATGGCTGCAATTAGCATCTGCAGTGATTTTGGAGCCCAAAAAAACAAAGTCTGACACTGTTTCCACTGTTTTTCCATCTATTTCCCATGAAGTGATGGGACCAGATGCCATGATCTTTGTTTTCTGAATGTTGAGCTTCAAGCCAACCTTTTCACTCTCCTCTTTCACTTTCATCAAGAGGCTTTTGAGTTCCTCTTCACTTTCTGCCATAAGGGTAGTGTCATCATAGGATGTGCTTTTTGGGAGCCCTGAGCCAATTCAAGCAAAGGAAAGCAAAGGAGTAATCTCCTTAAAAGTCCAGTTATGTCCATTGTTTTTGGTTAAAACAGAATATGCCTGGAAAATAAAGTTTTCATATTAGACGTTTGACCGCGTCTCTCAATATGGGTGATTACAACTGCGTTTTCCTTTCTGTGAAAGAACTGTTGTTGTACGGTATGTTTTCTCGGCCACCCTGCCTGATGCCTCCTGTAATATCGAGTGGTTCTCTGCCCCACAGTGTTGCAGCGGCAGCCTGCTGTAGCTCTTTAACGCGGTCAGGAAGCAGTGCAGTGCGACATGGTTGAGCACATTCTGGACCCGCACCTGGGACACATATCTGGGGTGAAGCTGAGAGCAGACTGCAGGACTTCAGCACCTGCTCTACCCCAGCTGAGCAGCTCGAAGCTGAGTGAATTAACTAAGCTTCTGAAGGCTTAAATTTCCTCATTAAAAAAATGAACATAATAAAGTAAACCCTCATGGAGTCCTTCAGAGTTTAAATGAAATAATCCATATAAAGTGCTTAAGTACTTACAGCGTCTGGCGCCCAGTAAGCCCTCCGTAAAGGCTAATTGGTAGAATCATCCTCATTGTCATTATTGCTGTCGTTAGTACTAGTCCAGTTTGGTGGTTGGATAGGACCTTTGTTTTCAAAGTGCAGTGTGCAGACCAGTGTCAGTCCACAGACTCTTACTGGTTTGCAGTGAGATTAGGAGCTGGTGCCAGAATGTAAATACACTGGGGCCCTAATCATACTGTTCAGGGTAATAGCAAGGCTTTTTCAGGGAAGGAAGCAGCCAGTTAATTTACACTGCAGTGCAAGCTCCTTATCTTGTCACAAGCACTTTGAATAGAGTTGGTGTGGAACATGGAACTAACAACCCTGTTCTCCAAAGAAATAACAGCCCTCTATCCTGAGGACACTCATTACTCACTGGTAATGCCTCATTAACCTTCCTTTGTTCTAAACCTTGTCGTCATGGTTCACGAGTATATTGTTTATTATTTCAGCTAATATGTATTGGTCACATAATCTTTGCAAAGGCCTATATTAGTTATGTTGTAGACTCTGCAGAGATGACTCAGAAGTGGATCTTGACCTTAGGAAGTCTGTCATAAACCTAGAGCTAGAGGACACCTGTGAAAACCTGAGTGAATGTGTCGAGTACATTTGCTGAGTTTGCGTTAGTGTTCCAGCGTTGGACTGGACTTTTTGGACTTTTTGTGTGTTCCAGCATTCCAGCATGGACTCAAAACTCAGCCACTCGCCCCTCCAAATCGGGAACTCAGTCTATAGGACAGTAAAAGGGTCTTGTGGACACAGCAGGGGAAGGAGAGAGTGGGACAAATCAAAAGAGTAGCCTTGACACTTATACACCGCCTGTGTAAAACAGCCAGTGGGAAGCTGCTGTATAGCGCAGGAAGCCCAGCCTGATGCTCTGTGACGACTAAGGGATGGGCTGAGGAGCTGGGGGGGTCTCAGAGGGAAGGGACATACGTATGCTTACAGCTGACTCGTGTTCTTGTACAGCAGAAGCACAACGTTGTAAAGCCTGTTATCCTCCAATTAAATCGATAAAGTGAAAGTCGCTCAGTCATGTTTGACTCATTGCGGTCCCATGGACTATACAGTCCCTGGAATTCTCCAGGCCAAAATACTGGAGTGGGTAGCCTTTCCCTTCTCCAGGGGATCTTCCTGACCCAGGGATCGAACCCAGGTCTCCTGCATTGCAGGCGGATTCTTTACCAGCTGAGCCACAAAGGAAGCCCAAGAATACTGGAGTGGGTAGCCTTTCCCTTCTTCAGGGGATCTTCCTGATCCAGGAATCAAACCAGGTTCTCCTGCATTGCAGGTGGATTCTTTACCAACTGAGCTATCAGGGAAGCCCAAATAAATACAGACCGAAAGAAAGAAAAACAGGTCCCGAGAGAGCTGCAAATAGGTGTCGCAGGCTTCATCGCTTTACCCTTCAGACTCGCTGGGGTCAGGATGGAGCCCTTTGTGGACTCAGCCTTCACAGGCCTTTCTGTCCAACAAGGCTGACTGGTTCTAAGCACCGTGAAAGAGAGCAGGTTAGAGAAGCAGATGGGAGCCTCACCAGCGAAGCGCGACCATGTGATGTGGGGGCCACATCCCCGGGGAGGGAGGGCTCTGTGACCGCAGTCTGGCCTCTGACCCCCGTCACTTCAGGGAAATCTGGAAACCTCATTCTGTTACAGGAACCAGTGCATTGGTGCCCTTGCTCAGTTCAGTCGCTCAGTTTTGTCCAACTCTTCGTGACCCCATGGACCACAGCACGCCAGGCCTCCCTGTCCATCACCAACTCCCGGAGTTCACTCAAACTCATGTCCATCGAGTCGGTGATGCCATCCAACCATCTCATCCTCTGTCGTCCCCTTCTCCTCCCGCCTTCAATCTTTCGCAGCATCAGGGGCTTTACCAATGGGTCAGTTCTTTGCGTCAGGTGACCAAAGTATTGGAGTTTCAGCTTCAACATCAGTCCTTCGATTGAACACCTAGGACTGATTTCCTTTAGGATGGACTGGTTGGATCTCCTTGCAGTCCAGTGGGCTCTCAAGAGTCTTCTCCATTGGACCTTGAGTCATGAGGAAAAAGTTAAATCCCGAATATGCTCTGTTTAGCTGGCAGAAGTCAGGTTTTCTACTTCTGGAACTTGGTGGTCCGTCCCGTGGTTCTCCAGGTGACTGGGCTCCCGTGACCTCTCCTTGTGCAGACGTCCTGTCGGCCAGGCCTGTGGTCATCTGCAGGCCGTGCCGGGGTGGGGCGCCTTCCACCACTCACCCACGTGGTTGGCGAGCTGTGCCTTCTGTCAGCAGACGCCAAGCTTCAGTCTCTTCCTAGTGGCTTCTCCACCTCAGCTGCCTCCAAGGGAGAGTGTTTTCAAGCAATTGAGTGCCTCAGAAGTAGTCCAGCATCACTTTACTTCTTTCCTGTGGTCACAGCGAGTCATGGGGCCAGCTCAGATTCACAGGGAGAGGAAGTAGAGTCCACCGCTCCATGGGTCATCTCTGGATCACCAGAACAGATAAGTAGGTGATGTGTATCTGTACACGTGGTTTGTGTAAAAAGAGGCTAGGTCAGTCTTAGCTTTCTTCTAGAAAGATGCCTATTCAGAAAATGTGACTGTTTCCCAAGGACTCAACGTGGTCAGTGCTTTCTAAGTAAGACTTTAATTATACAATGATTATACTTTTAGGGAGCCCTGTAAGAGAAGCGTTTCAGGGACACATGTTTGGCAATAGTAATGGTGCTGCTTTGTTTTTAAAGATAAAACAGTTTGCAACCATGGGGTGGCAAAGAGTCAGACATGACTGAGCGACTCAAAACAATTCAGAAATAGTACCTAAGGCAATCATCAGCCATAGTAGCAGTAACTTAATTTACATGTAAGATGAGATCCCTTGGGAGGGATTCTAATCAGAACAAAACAAAAGCTGAACATAAAACTGAGAGTTAACTTCTCTTAAGCAGTGGAGGTTTCTGATTGTCCGGCACCGTCGCAGGCAGCTTGTCCTGTGACCTCAGGCAGTCTGCTTTTGGAGCTCTTCTGTGGGGCTGGTCTCAGTGTGGAATTGTGGAGTTAATGCGCGTTACATTTGTATTATCACACCTTGACAGTTCCATTGTAATTTTGAAACGGTGGCTTTCAGAATGAATTTTGAAGAACTCTGCCCTCAGAGAGCCAGAACGCTCTTCCCCACCCTAGAGATCAGTTTCTCCCTCTTGTGATCTTTGACTTTTTAAAAGTTCTGTACCAGTCTTCCTCCTGCCCCGGAGTATCTTTTTGTGCATGACCAGTGCCTCCTTTATTAGTTTAAGCCCTGGAAAGGCACTCAAGAATGTTTCTTAAGTGATTGACTGTTTCCCTGGAGCCTGACTTGACCAGTGGAGAAGTGTTTTGTTTTTATTACTTATGGTTAGAAGCTAGCCGTTTGAGACTACTAACTCTGACAATCTCAAGCAATAGTTCTGATAAATGAGGTGCCATAAGAAGAGTGACCTGAGTGACAAAATATCATGAAATATATTTTATTCTGCTTTCTTTTTTACTTGAGTTTTTCTTTGCTTTTAGTTTTCCCTTGGTTAATGTGAAAAGGTGCTTATTTCCAGCAATACTGATTGAATTTTTTAAAAACCACCAGTGATTGGAAAAGGAAGGATCCTTTCTCTGACACATACAGACCATTCCTAGTGTAAATTTTACCCTTTCTTAGGCAGTTTTTCTCTTCTTCATTTAAATTAAGTGTTGTAATTTGTTGCCTCTTAAATCTAACATGTAGGGCTTAAGTCCCAGGAATCTCAGGAAACATGCTTGAGATTTCTGGTGTAGTTAAACAAATAAAAGACCTCATTAACCAAAGCTGGCATAGCCTCAGATGGGAAAAAATAATAAATTCACTCACTGGACTTTGTAAATTAGCACAGGCAAATGTAAAATGAAAAAGAACATTTAATACTCTCTTAAACTAAATAAATGAATAGTAGACTTTCTGAAGCCAGTGTGAGGGAACATTCACCAAGCCCTCAACAGTTTTCCCTTGTAGAGGGTCTGCCGTCTCCTTTGTGGTGGGATTAGTGACCACGTGATGGAGCCTCACGCTCACAATGTCCGCCTGTTGCTCCCGATTCTTGCTGTCATTCAAGATGTGGGGACCTGGGACAGGGGTCAGCAGAGAGAACCAGGTCCCGGGTGCGCTCGTGCTCCAAACTGGCCAGGGAGAAATGGCAACCAACCAGAGCTGAAGAGCGAGCCTGCGTTATGCCTGGCCTTTTAAACAGCAGAAATGCCAGAGAGTAACCCGTTAATAGAAAGAATCAGGCTTTTGTTTTGGAATGCCTATTGCTTTTTCTTTTGAGCATCTCGTATGTCTGTGTACCTGACTTTCCTTCTTGTTTAGTTTGCGTCTGACTTTGGCGACCATCACTGAAGGCCCGGAAGCGTGCTGGAGCGGCCAGCGCAGCAGAGCACAGATGCAGCCCAGAGGAGCTCAGCAGGCGAGAGCCGTGCCCTGCAGCCCCGCAGGTTGGGACGTCTGAGTTTGTGTACAGAGACGGCTGTTTGCAGTGGGTTGTTGCGGGGGAATGCCGGCGGCTTAAGCTCCCTTGGACAAGATGGAAGCAGAAGCCCTGGAATGTCCCAATTCTTCCTCTGAAAAACGCTATTTCCCTGAGTCCCTGGATTCCAGTGACGGGGATGAGGAGGGAATTCTGGCGTGTGAGGACTTGGAACTTAACCCTTTCGATGGCTTGCCGTATTCATCACGTTACTATAAACTTCTGAAAGAAAGAGAAGACCTTCCAATATGGAAGGAAAAATACTCCTTTATGGAGAAGCTGCTTCAGAGTCAAATTGTGATCGTTTCGGGAGATGCTAAGTGTGGCAAGAGCTCTCAGGTGAGTAGCCCCTGTGAAAAAATAGTTGGCTTTGTATGTTGTACCATTTTAGTACTGAAATAGTTACAGCATCACAGCATAGCATCCTGTTGTAAGAATGAAATCGTCTAAACTGAAAAAACAGAAAAGAACCTTAGCAATTCAGGTTCATCAGATAAGTTACTTAACCTGATTTCCTTTATGAAAGCCGGCTGAATAAAAGTTAATACTTAGGTGGATATTAATCATGTTTATTGTACCACTGAACTTTCTTTAGTAGAAGAATCTATTCAAATTACTTTGTTGTAAATAAAAAGTATTCTGTTGTGCATACTGTATTTTAAGAGAGGTTACTGGCCCACGGTAAGTTTTGGAATTAACTGCCATGTTTACAGGTCTGGCAGTCTGATACTCAGAATGCATGGATATGCTTGTTGGTGACGTTGGTCAAGCTACAAAAAGTTAAAAACACAAGGAAATCTTTGTTTTCCAAACTCTGAGAAACAATGGAGGGCTTCCCTGGTGGCTCAGTGGCAAAGAATCTGCCTGCAATGCAGGAGACACAGGTTCGATCCTTGGGCCAGAAGATCTCCTGGAGGAGGGAATGGTGACCCACTCCCGTGTTCCTGCCTGGGGGGGAGGAAAGAGGAGGAAACAACCAGGTAGAAAGTTGGTGGCGACTTATTGGCCAGTTTGTTGTTGTTATATTTGAACTCCAGGCTTGAGTGAGAGCTGTATTTTATAAAGCAAGTGATAAATATTTTTATTATGAAATGAATTCACAGATTTTCATGATGTACAAATTAGAGTAGACTGCAGAAATAATCTGATAGAGCGCCTTCGTTCTTCAGATGATGAAACTCTGGCCCAGAGGGATGTGATCATTTGTCTAATGAATGCCACATGACTGTCGTGGCATTCTGAGAACTCTTTACATTTTGCTGTTTCAAGGTTTTACTACCTCTGAGCCTTCCTTGTTCTAAATGAAACTTGAAGAGGGGTGAAATGAATCACTGGTGTTCTTTTTCCCCTTTACTTTGTAACTGCCAATATCAAGGGTATATTATGATTTTCCCTTTGTTATGATGACTGGTTGCTACAATGAATGATTTCAGTTTGTCCTAAGAAGCTAATGCTGAACACTGAAGAAGTGTAATTTTCCTGCTTTCTGTGGACAAGTGGCAAGTTAAAAAATGATTTAGAGTTTTAATTTTGCAATAATTTTAGACTTATGCAAAGTTGCAACATGGTACAAAGATTTTCCACATACAGTTCACTCAGATTCCACCAAAGTTAACATTTTACCAGATTTGCTTCATCGTTCTCTCTCTCCATACACACATACGTTTTTATTCTGAGCCTTTCAAGAGTAAGTTGACAATATGATACCCTTTACTTCCAAATACTTCAGCTGCTGCTGCTGCTGCTAAGTCACTTCAGTCGTGTCCGACTCTGTGTGACCCCATAGACAGAAGCCCACCAGGCTCCCCCGTCCCTGGAATACTTCATCAGTTCAGTTCAGTTCAGTCGCTCAGTCGTGTCCCACTCTCCGCGACCCCATGAATCACAGCACGCCAGGCCTCCCTGTCCATCACCAACTCCCGGAGGTCACTCAAACTCATGTCCACAGAGTCGGTGATGCCATCCAGCCATCTCATTCTCTGTCGTCCCCTTCTCCTCCCGCCCCCAACCTTTCCCAGCATCAGAGTCTTTTCCAGTGAGTCAACTCGTCGCATGAGGTGGCCAAAGTATTGGAGTTTCAGCTTCAGCATCAGTCCTTCCAATGAACACCCAGGACTGATCTCCTTTAGAATGGACTGGTTGGATCTCCTTGCAGTCCAAGGGACTCTCAGGAGTCTTCTCCAACACCACAGTTCAAAAGCATCGATTCTTCGGCGATCAGCATTCTTCACAGTCCAACTCTCACATCCATAATCAGTACCTACTAAAAGCAGGGTTAGCCACAATATAAGTACTGAATCTAACTTGTAATATTTCAAATGTCATCAGTTTTCCCACTAAGGACCTTTGTAATTAAAAAAAACTCCAGCTCAGAACCCAGCCCACAGTCGCACTGCGTCGCCTTGCCCTTTCTCCTTAAGCACCTTTGAGCCGAAGCAGCTTCTCAGTCCTTCCTTGTCCTTCGCAACCACGACATTTCTGCAAAGCACAAGGCAGTAGGTGTTTTGCACAACATCCCTCAGTTTGGATCTGTCTGCTGTTTCCATTGGGTGAGGCTCCAGTTCTGCATTTGTGGCGGGAAGAGCACAGTAGTGCCATGTGTCTTCCTCAGGACCTCATAGCAGGGGACAGAAGAGTTTTCCCAGGGACAGGGGAGCCTGGTGGGCTGCCGTCTATGGGGTCGCACAGAGCCGGACATGACTGAAGTGACTTAGCAGCAGCAGCAGCAGTGATGTCAAATCTGGTAACGTGACAAGGTGGTGACTGTCCTGATGTCTTTTGTAAAGTTGCGGTTTTCCCCCTATCATTTAAAATATATGAGGGATATGAGGAGATACTTGGAGACCATGTATAGTCTGCTGCTCATCACACATCCACCTACCAATTTCAGCGTCCTGGCATGATTCTTACCTTTGACATTATTACATGGTAGTAACCAAATGGTGACTTTTCTGAGATTCCATCTACATTCAGTGTTTCAAATTCTTCTGTAAAATTGAGCTTCTTCCCCTTCATTATTTATTTATTCATTTATTTATGTCCGTGTGGACTCATGAGTTCTTATTCTGTGGGTGATAGTTGATTATGAAGCCCATTTATTTTGTTGCTCAAACTGTTCCTAATGTGGCCCGTGTTCCTTCAGGAGGACTTCTGTGTCCTTTTGACATCATTCTCTGCGCATACCTCTGCTTTCTGGCCCAGGAAAGTGTTACAGGCTCATCTAGTATGTTCCTTGTTCCAGTCTTAGAAAAAGCCATTTTCCCCGAAGAGCCATGGTGGTTCCTTTTAGTGGAGAATTATATTTAAAAACCAAGTCAAGTGAAGTGAAGTGAAAGTGGCTCAGTCATACCTGACTTTGCAACCCCATGGAATGTATTCTCGAGCCAGAATACTGGAGTGGGTAGCCTTTCCCTTCTTCCGGGGATCTTTCGAACGCAGGTCTCCCGCATTGCTGGCGGATTCTTTACCAGCTGAGCCATAAGGGAAGCCGTGTCAGCAGCGGGTTGCTGTTGGCTTATCATTGCTCCCAAGCCCTCTCAGTGAGCAGTGAGGCCACTAACACGTGTGCTGCGTGTGCACACACCTCTGCATCTCTAGTGAGCAGTGAGGCCACTAACACGTGTGCTGCGTGCACACACCTCTCCGTGTCTCTAGTGAGCAGTGAGGACACTAACACGTGTGCTGCGTGTGCACACACCTCTGCATCTCTAGTGAGCAGTGAGGACACTAACACGTGTGCTGCGTGCACACACCTCTCCGTGTCTCTAGTGAGCAGTGAGGACACTAACACGTGTGCTGCGTGCACACACCTCTCCGTGTCTCTAGTGAGCAGTGAGGACACTAACACGTGTGCTGCGTGTGCACACACCTCTGCATCTCTAGTGAGCAGTGAGGACACTAACACGTGTGCTGCGTGTGCACACACCTCTGCATCTCTAGTGAGCAGTGAGGACACTAACACGTGTGCTGCGTGTGCACACACCTCTCCGTGTCTCTAGTGAGCAGTGAGGACACTAACACGTGTGCTGCGTGTGCACACACCTCTCCGTGTCTCTAGTGAGCAGTGAGGACACTAACACGTGTGCTGCGTGCACACACCTCTCCGTGTCTCTAGTGAGCAGTGAGGACACTAACACGTGTGCTGCGTGCACACACCTCTCCGTGTCTCTAGTGAGCAGTGAGGACACTAACACGTGTGCTGCGTGTGCACACACCTCTGCATCTCTAGTGAGCAGTGAGGACACTAACACGTGTGCTGCGTGCACACACCTCTCCGTGTCTCTAGTGAGCAGTGAGGACACTAACACGTGTGCTGCGTGCACACACCTCTCCGTGTCTCTAGTGAGCAGTGAGGACACTAACACGTGTGCTGCGTGCACACACCTCTCCGTGTCTCTAGTGAGCAGTGAGGACACTAACACGTGTGCTGCGTGTGCACACACCTCTGCATCTCTAGTGAGCAGTGAGGACACTAACACGTGTGCTGCGTGTGCACACACCTCTCCGTGTCTCTAGTGAGCAGTGAGGACACTAACACGTGTGCTGCGTGTGCACACACCTCTCCGTGTCTCTAGTGAGCAGTGAGGACACTAACACGTGTGCTGCGTGCACACACCTCTCCGTGTCTCTAGTGAGCAGTGAGGACACTAACACGTGTGCTGCGTGCACACACCTCTCCGTGTCTCTAGTGAGCAGTGAGGACACTAACACGTGTGCTGCGTGCACACACCTCTCCGTGTCTCTAGTGAGCAGTGAGGACACTAACACGTGTGCTGCGTGCACACACCTCTCCGTCTCTCTGAGCAGTGAGGACACTAACACGTGTGCTGCGTGCACACACCTCTCCGTGTCTCTAGTGAGCAGTGAGGACACTAACACGTGTGCTGCGTGTGCACACACCTCTGCATCTCTAGTGAGCAGTGAGGACACTAACACGTGTGCTGCGTGCACACACCTCTCCGTCTCTCTGAGCAGTGAGGACACTAACACGTGTGCTGCGTGCACACACCTCTCCGTGTCTCTAGTGAGCAGTGAGGACACTAACACGTGTGCTGCGTGTGCACACACCTCTGCATCTCTAGTGAGCAGTGAGGACACTAACACGTGTGCTGCGTGCACACACCTCTCCGTGTCTCTAGTGAGCAGTGAGGACACTAACACGTGTGCTGCGTGCACACACCTCTCCGTGTCTCTAGTGAGCAGTGAGGACACTAACACGTGTGCTGCGTGTGCACACACCTCTCCGTGTCTCTAGTGAGCAGTGAGGACACTAACACGTGTGCTGCGTGTGCACACACCTCTCCGTGTCTCTAGTGAGCAGTGAGGACACTAACACGTGTGCTGCGTGTGCACACACCTCTCCGTCTCTCTGAGCAGTGAGGACACTAACACGTGTGCTGCGTGCACACACCTCTCCGTGTCTCTAGTGAGCAGTGAGGACACTAACACGTGTGCTGCGTGTGCACACACCTCTGCATCTCTAGTGAGCAGTGAGGACACTAACACGTGTGCTGCGTGTGCACACACCTCTCCGTGTCTCTAGTGAGCAGTGAGGACACTAACACGTGTGCTGCGTGTGCACACACCTCTCCGTGTCTCTAGTGAGCAGTGAGGACACTAACACGTGTGCTGCGTGCACACACCTCTCCGTGTCTCTAGTGAGCAGTGAGGACACTAACACGTGTGCTGCGTGCACACACCTCTCCGTGTCTCTAGTGAGCAGTGAGGACACTAACACGTGTGCTGCGTGTGCACACACCTCTGCATCTCTAGTGAGCAGTGAGGACACTAACACGTGTGCTGCGTGCACACACCTCTCCGTGTCTCTAGTGAGCAGTGAGGACACTAACACGTGTGCTGCGTGCACACACCTCTCCGTGTCTCTAGTGAGCAGTGAGGACACTAACACGTGTGCTGCGTGCACACACCTCTCCGTGTCTCTAGTGAGCAGTGAGGACACTAACACGTGTGCTGCGTGTGCACACACCTCTGCATCTCTAGTGAGCAGTGAGGACACTAACACGTGTGCTGCGTGTGCACACACCTCTCCGTGTCTCTAGTGAGCAGTGAGGACACTAACACGTGTGCTGCGTGTGCACACACCTCTCCGTGTCTCTAGTGAGCAGTGAGGACACTAACACGTGTGCTGCGTGCACACACCTCTCCGTGTCTCTAGTGAGCAGTGAGGACACTAACACGTGTGCTGCGTGCACACACCTCTCCGTGTCTCTAGTGAGCAGTGAGGACACTAACACGTGTGCTGCGTGCACACACCTCTCCGTGTCTCTAGTGAGCAGTGAGGACACTAACACGTGTGCTGCGTGTGCACACACCTCTGCATCTCTAGTGAGCAGTGAGGACACTAACACGTGTGCTGCGTGTGCACACACCTCTCCGTGTCTCTAGTGAGCAGTGAGGACACTAACACGTGTGCTGCGTGCACACACCTCTCCGTGTCTCTAGTGAGCAGTGAGGACACTAACACGTGTGCTGCGTGCACACACCTCTCCGTCTCTCTGAGCAGTGAGGACACTAACACGTGTGCTGCGTGCACACACCTCTCCGTGTCTCTAGTGAGCAATGAGGACACTAACACGTGTGCTGCGTGTGCACACACCTCTGCATCTCTAGTGAGCAGTGAGGACACTAACACGTGTGCTGCATGCACACACCTCTCCGTCTCTCTGAGCAGTGAGGACACTAACACGTGTGCTGCGTGCACACACCTCTCCGTGTCTCTAGTGAGCAGTGAGGACACTAACACGTGTGCTGCGTGTGCACACACCTCTGCATCTCTAGTGAGCAGTGAGGACACTAACACGTGTGCTGCGTGCACACACCTCTCCGTCTCTCTGAGCAGTGAGGACACTAACACGTGTGCTGCGTGCACACACCTCTCCGTGTCTCTAGTGAGCAGTGAGGACACTAACACGTGTGCTGCGTGCACACACCTCTCCGTGTCTCTAGTGAGCAGTGAGGACACTAACACGTGTGCTGCGTGCACACACCTCTCCGTGTCTCTAGTGAGCAGTGAGGACACTAACACGTGTGCTGCGTGTGCACACACCTCTGCATCTCTAGTGAGCAGTGAGGACACTAACACGTGTGCTGCGTGCACACACCTCTCCGTGTCTCTAGTGAGCAGTGAGGACACTAACACGTGTGCTGCGTGCACACACCTCTCCGTGTCTCTAGTGAGCAGTGAGGACACTAACACGTGTGCTGCGTGCACACACCTCTCCGTGTCTCTAGTGAGCAGTGAGGACACTAACACGTGTGCTGCGTGTGCACACACCTCTGCATCTCTAGTGAGCAGTGAGGACACTAACACATGTGCTGCGTGTGCACACACCTCTGCATCTCTAGTGAGCAGTGAGGACACTAACACATGTGCTGCGTGTGCACACACCTCTCCGTGTCTCTAGTGAGCAGTGAGGACACTAACACGTGTGCTGCGTGTGCACACACCTCTCCGTGTCTCTAGTGAGCAGTGAGGACACTAACACGTGTGCTGCGTGCACACACCTCTCCGTGTCTCTAGTGAGCAGTGAGGACACTAACACGTGTGCTGCGTGCACACACCTCTCCGTGTCTCTAGTGAGCAGTGAGGACACTAACACGTGTGCTGCGTGCACACACCTCTCCGTGTCTCTAGTGAGCAGTGAGGACACTAACACGTGTGCTGCGTGCACACACCTCTGCATCTCTAGTGAGCAGCGAGGACACTAACACGTGTGCTGCGTGCACACACCTCTCCGTCTCTCTGAGCAGTGAGGACACTAACACGTGTGCTGCGTGCACACACCTCTCCGTGTCTCTAGTGAGCAGTGAGGACACTAACACGTGTGCTGCGTGTGCACACACCTCTGCATCTCTAGTGAGCAGTGAGGACACTAACACGTGTGCTGCGTGCACACACCTCTCCGTCTCTCTGAGCAGTGAGGACACTAACACGTGTGCTGCGTGCACACACCTCTCCGTGTCTCTAGTGAGCAGTGAGGACACTAACACGTGTGCTGCGTGTGCACACACCTCTCCGTGTCTCTAGTGAGCAGTGAGGACACTAACACGTGTGCTGCGTGTGCACACACCTCTCCGTGTCTCTAGTGAGCAGTGAGGACACTAACACGTGTGCTGCGTGTGCACACACCTCTCCGTCTCTCTGAGCAGTGAGGACACTAACACGTGTGCTGCGTGCACACACCTCTCCGTGTCTCTAGTGAGCAGTGAGGACACTAACACGTGTGCTGCGTGCACACACCTCTCCGTCTCTCTGAGCAGTGAGGACACTAACACGTGTGCTGCGTGCACACACCTCTCCGTGTCTCTAGTGAGCAGTGAGGACACTAACACGTGTGCTGCGTGTGCACACACCTCTGCATCTCTAGTGAGCAGTGAGGACACTAACACGTGTGCTGCGTGCACACACCTCTCCGTCTCTCTGAGCAGTGAGGACACTAACACGTGTGCTGCGTGCACACACCTCTCCGTGTCTCTAGTGAGCAGTGAGGACACTAACACGTGTGCTGCGTGTGCACACACCTCTCCGTGTCTCTAGTGAGCAGTGAGGACACTAACACGTGTGCTGCGTGTGCACACACCTCTCCGTGTCTCTAGTGAGCAGTGAGGACACTAACACGTGTGCTGCGTGTGCACACACCTCTCCGTCTCTCTGAGCAGTGAGGACACTAACACGTGTGCTGCGTGCACACACCTCTCCGTGTCTCTAGTGAGCAGTGAGGACACTAACACGTGTGCTGCGTGTGCACACACCTCTCCGTGTCTCTAGTGAGCAGTGAGGACACTAACACGTGTGCTGCGTGCACACACCTCTCCGTGTCTCTAGTGAGCAGTGAGGACACTAACACGTGTGCTGCGTGTGCACACACCTCTCCGTGTCTCTAGTGAGCAGTGAGGACACTAACACGTGTGCTGCGTGCACACACCTCTCCGTGTCTCTAGTGAGCAGTGAGGACACTAACACGTGTGCTGCGTGTGCACACACCTCTCCGTGTCTCTAGTGAGCAGTGAGGACACTAACACGTGTGCTGCGTGCACACACCTCTCCGTGTCTCTAGGGAGCAGTGAGGACACTAACACGTGTGCTGCGTGTGCACACACCTCTCCGTGTCTCTAGTGAGCAGTGAGGACACTAACACGTGTGCTGCGTGTGCACACACCTCTCCGTGTCTCTAGTGAGCAGTGAGGACACTAACACGTGTGCTGCGTGCACACACCTCTCCGTCTCTCCAGCTCCGAAGCTGTCTCTCCTCCTCACTCTCGCCCTTTTGACTGCTCTCTTTCTGTCTCTCTTTACTTCTCCTTTTTCTTTCCCTTCCCACACTCGTGTTTTATCTGTATTTCTGTCTCTCTCTTTTCCTGACGCTTCTTATCCCAGTTCAGCTGTCCGGCGCTCATCCGGGCCTTCCCCATTTCTGTATCTGTAACTTCCCTGTGAGAGACTGAGCACTCGTTACTCACAATTGCCTGGTCAGTCTTAGAACAAAATTTAGCTTCAGAACTACTAACCTACACAATCGTTCAAAAGAAAATTTTATCTATACTTGAGTTTTCTTTTAGAATGTGTGCTTTTAAAGGGCAAGAATTGTTATCCTGTAATATGTAAATACCTAGCCATGGTTTCTCTTGTCATCTTTAACTTCTTGATCATTTTAATAGATCATGCTTATTTCTGTTAGGTGTGAAGGCAGTATGTATTTGCAGAGTGGGAGAAATCAAAAGTAGTAGTCAAATGAGACCGTGGGCCTCTTCTAAACCAGTTTAAATAATGAAAGCATCGGCTGTCTTCTTAATTATGGAAACAACTTGGTAATTTTTTAAAAAAGAGCATTCAGGACTGTTTTCTTTTTCCTCAGCATTTTAAAACCTTTCAAAGAAAAGGCTGACTTTAGCCCCAAACCTTTCAAAGAGGACCATGGGTGTTCTGCTGGATCTTAAAAATTCCATCTCTCTTTGGTTCAGGTGGGATGGAAGGCTATGTAGTGACTGCCCTGTGGAAAAGAGGACAACTTTTCATGCGTTTAGAGAGCTTTTCTTATTACCTTTTTTTGGAGAAAGTTTATGAAAAAGCCTGAAAGAGAGTGAAATATTTTTGGAGCTGTCTTATTTTACTTGTCCTGAAATTTCTCATGACTTGGATGGGTTAGTGAGCTGAATAAGCAGGACATACCTGAGATTTAGCCTAAATTAAGAAGCTGGATGCTATAAAACATGTTCACTTTTAACAACTTCACCTTTTAACACCTGTAACTTACCCCCGTTTTCTGCTGGCAGAGTCTACCTGTGTTCACTCAAGATGTGTACAGATTATGGTATCCAGGGTTGTGTGACATTTATTCCAGAAGGGGACCCTCTCTCAGGAGTGTGTTCTGCCTTCCTGGTTCATGTGGGCAGGTTAGACAGCTTGCAAGAATGTTGTAGTGATTCATGCCTTGGGGTGAATTGCTGGTCCTTAAAATTCCTTTCAGGCTTCCCAGGTGGCTCAGTGGTAAAGAATCTGCCTGCAATGCAGGAGACACGGATTTGATCCCTGGGTTGGGAAGATCCCTCTGGAGGAGGAAATGGCAATCCACTGCAGTATTCTTGCCTGGAGAATTCCATGGACAGAGGCATCTGGCGGGCTACAGTCCACAGGGTCACAAAGAGGCGGGAGACGACTTAGCAACTGAACAATGATAACACGGTTCCTTTCGACTCTGGGTTCCTTGACTCGTGCTTCAGTGAAAGTGAGTGGCTGGGACCTCAGCACAACTGTACCCTGGGTGGCCCAGAAGAGAAACTGGCCACCCGGGGCGGACCAGAGGTACTAAAGGCGGACCTGGGGCCTTGGGACTAGGATGGGTGTAACTGTAGCAGTGCTGGTCTCCTGGAGCCCTTTTGTCTCATGTCCTTTCCTCGTGTATCCGCCCGAGGAGGGGCGCGGTCTTTCGTCGTGGCTGGGGGGAGCAGGAGGCGCCACACCAGCGTGACTTAGGCGCTATCCTCCCGGTTTGGATCTGGATCGGCCCAGCTAGAACCCTGGCCCTTGCTTCCCGGAGCCCAGCAGCCCAGCCTCGTGCCTGTCGCCTGGGGTGGGGGATGGAGAGTCTTGGCTGCTTCGTTTTCCAAATTGGTACAACTTGTAGAACTCTAGTTACGAAGCCAAGACGGTGAAGCCTTGATCTAGATTAGATTCTGGGTCCTCGGAGAGCTCCTCTTACCTGCTCTGATAGCGGCAGACTGGCCGGGGTCCCGGTGACTTGCTTGCAGGGAGGGGATATGAGCCAAGAGCCAGTTCCACTCCAGCCTTGATTGTGCAGCCAGAGCGGGTGAGGCGGGCTTCAACACGTGTGCACATCACACAGTCTAGAAAATAGCCTTTAAAGCTAGGTTGAGGGGGCTTCCCTGGCCATCCAGTGGTTAAGACTCCACACCTCCACTGCAGGGGGCACAGGTTTAATTCCTGGTTGGGAGAGGAAGATCCTGCAGGCCACACCCAAAGATTAAAATAACTGGATCGAGAGAATGTTCAAAAATCGTTAGGTGAGTTCAGAATGGAAATATCTGAAGCCCTGGTTTCTAGGAGGGAAAAATTCTAGACCACATACATAAATGTGAGTGATGTCTATTGCCAGAACTCCCGGGTAAATTTGTAAGTAGGTTGGTTTTGTTTTTTTTTCCCCCAGTTAGAACAGTTGCCTACCTTGTTTACCAAGATGGTTGTAAAGTTGCGCAACTTTTGCTAAGAACTAAAGTCTGTTCTAGATGCCAGAGGGGAGGGGAGGGATGTCTTCCAAAAGGAAACTGGAGAGCAACACGAAATCTCTGACAGGCGCACACGTTACCGGTGAGGAGGGGAAGGGACTGTTGGGGCAAAGAAGCCGTCACTCCCAGAGGAGAGTCAGAATCGGGGCCCCGCATGGCGTGCTGTTTGTTATGAGCGCCAAGAGTGCAAGAGTGCCAGTGAAGCTGAAATCCCGGTGCCTGAAATCCCTGAGGTTATGAAATGTTCACATTTCCAGCACTTGCCAAACCGTCATTTCTTTCAGCCGAGACTCAGAGTCTGCCACGGCCCCAAACTTCACAGGGCACCCTTGCTTGCTTAGAGTGCTTCGGAAGGTCTGCCGAAGCTCGGAAGTTGTAATAATCAGGAGAGGTGAGTTCGTGCATCTCTCCTCTTTGTTGAGCGACGAGCCTTTCAGTTTGTGTTTGCATCACTGCTGTCATCCATGTGTGACTGTTGCCGAAAGGGGCGGTACGCAGTCTGCAGTCAGAGCTGCCTGGAGAGGAGCTCTGCAGTTAGTTGTAACTTGGGCTCCAACTCTCAGCTTGGCTGTGTCAGCAGAGTAGTCCCCACAGTAAGCCCAATAGGCGGGTGTCCCGTCTTTCCACTGCTTATTTTAACTGATACTTAGAAGAGCTGTCCCATTTCTGAATGATATTCTTTGCCTCATAGGTGAAATAATTTGCTGTACTGTGGGGGAGGCATAAAGGACAGTGAGGACCGTCAGATGGTTTATATTTATTGCACTGCCGGGCCTGCATGATGTTTAGGGCATTGGAAGTACCCTGTCATAGACTGACCTTGCAGAACCTGTGTATAGGAGTAAATGGAAATCACTGCAGCCCTGTGGAGACAGTGGTATAGGAGCTCAGACTTTGAGGGGTGGCTCTCATCCATTCACCCCGTTTTACAGGAAAGGGAGCGGAAGCTTGGGGAAATCGTGATTTACAAATCAGAAGCTAGTGGCAGGTCAGGTCTGGAACCCCTGACTTCAGTCCACTTGAGCGCCTTGTCGTTTCCTGTGCTGTGCCTTGATTCCAGCTCCGCTGAGAGTAGTGTGTTGTATGTCATCTTCCGTGGAACAAGGGCTTCCCTCATAGCTCAGTTGGTAAAGAATCTGCCTGCAATGCAGGAGACCCCGGTTCGATTCCTGGGTTGGGAATATCTGCTGGAGAAGGGATAGGCTACTCACTCCAGTATTCTTGGGCTTCCCTGGTGGCTCAGCTGATGAAGAATCTGCCCACAATGCGGGAGACCTGGGTTTGATCCCTGGGTTGGGAAGATCTGCTGGAGAAGGGATAGCTTACCCACTCCAGTATTCATGGGCTTCCCTGGTGGCCCAGCTGGTAAAGAATCCACCTGCAGTATAGGAGACCTGGGTTTGATCCCTGGGGTGGGAAGACCCCTGAAGAAGGGAAAGGCTACCCACTCCACTCAGTATTCTGGCCTGGGGAATTCCATGGACTATACAGTCACAAAGAGTCAGACAAAGCCGGCATTAATTGCTGACTAGTTTTCAGCCTATTGACAAGGCTGACACCCGTCTTAAAAGAGAGGAACTGCATTTACACTTTCAGTCAGCAGGAATCTGCAGGTTACAGCAGGTGTTCATTTTGCAGTTACTTGATTTCTGGTAAGTCACGTTTATTTTTCAAGTTATAGTGAGTAGTGAAACCTGGAATCTCACAGTGGGCCTAGTAAACAGCAAGTGAAGTCGCTCAGTCGTGTCCGACTCTTCACGACCCCGTGGACTGCAGCCCACCAGGCTTCTCCGTCCATGGGATTTTCCAGGCAAGAGTACTGGAGTGGGTTGGCTTTTCCTTCTCCAGGGAATCTTCCTGACCCAGGGATCAAACCCAGGTATCCTGCATTGCAGGCAGACGCTTTACCCTCTGAGCCACCAGGGAAGCCCCAGTAAAAAGGAAATCTGAGGATAATTAAAAATGTCAAAACTCTTAAATACCTTGAATCTATTAAAAAGCACTCAGAATGATTTATTTTAAAAATACATATAACAAAGTATAACTCATTGACAGTGCCCTAAGGTGGCTGCATACACATATATGTGTGTGAGATATACATTCATATATATGTATACTGTTCTAAATTTGATACATGGAAGAAAATTTTTAAAAAGATTGCACATACAAGTGAATCAGTGCTTTCTACTCTAATAATTCTCATACAGATAAACTTGATAGAATTAATTGAACTATTATTCATTTCAGTACAAGGATTTGAAAAGAAATAACTTGGCCATCTTTTAATTGACTCTAAATCTGAAAAGATTAGTTGGTTATCTCACTGAGCTCATTTTTTCATTATACTTAGTTGATAAATGCCAGTACATTTTAGCTTTTATTGCCAGGGAAAGTTAAAGTAGGCTTATCTGGTTATTTTGTTATGATCATATAAATTTAAATGTAAATATTGTAATTTTGAACCACTATTTTTCGTCTAAATGATATTTAATATTTACATTGCTTAAAGCATAAGAGTTGGTACCAAAAGCTGTATCTTTGATGGTGCTTTCTTTTAACCAGAAAGAAAATAATGATCTTAAATATTAGTCTTTTCATAACAGCTGAGGTTAAAAAATTTTCTTTTTTTACTTTGCCTTTTATTTTTTTCAATCTTCCTTTTTTCATCTGAGGGTCTAACTTTCACAGTCTGTGCTAACTGCTGTTTATTCCTAACTTTATTTTCTAGTAATAACGCGATGCATGAATACAGGCTGTTCAGTTTCACGCGACGGCATGCAGCGCACTGGTGGAGGGAAAACCACGTATAAGCCGAGCCCTTGGGCCTTGCCGCTGCGCTCGTGGGGCTGACCCCGTCTGTTTCGTCCCCTTCAGGTCCCGCAGTGGTGCGCTGAGTACTGCCTCTCCGTCCACTACCAGCACGGGGGCGTGGTGTGCACGCAGGTCCACAAGCCCACGGCGGTCCAGCTCGCCCTCCGCGTGGCAGACGAGATGGATGTTAACATCGGCCATGAGGTCGGCTACATGATCCCTTTTGAGAACTGCTGCACCAGTGAGACCATCCTGAGGTTGGTCTGGGGGGCTTCCTTGTGCTGTGCCCGACACGGCTCCCGGCTCGTCTTCTGCAATTCCAGAAGAGCGTGTTATTTGCATTCTCTGCTTTAAGCACCTGTAACTTGTATAACAGTAACTCATCTCCCTGTCTCCAGCCTGACACCATCAGAGATCCCTGTCTGTAAACTTTTTCCGTATCTCCCGACAGTCCTCAGAAACGAGTTCTGACTTGTTCAGGCTGGCCCCAGAGACCTTCTGGAGCTCCAGCTCTGGCGGGTCTGTGAGCGCTGTCCGTGCTCCAGCCACGGAGGCACGTGGTTCTCCGAGTCCACGTGCCTCGATACGTTCTTCCATCTGCTTGGAATGTCTGTGCCTCTTCTAGGCCGGGCTAATTTCCTCCTCATCATGAACGGCCCTGTACAGAGGTCACCTGCTCCACGATGACTTCCTCCACCCTCCCTTAGTGTAAACTAGGAAACTCTCTGCTGGACTTTGTAAAATGTCTTATCAGCCTTCCTGGTGGCAGGGTAGGTCAGTGTTTTTGAAACTCTACTTTTCAGGTGCTTCCGGATTCCAGGGACCCTTGTCAGTAGCTCCCACAAGTTGTGAGGGGGAAAAAAAGTCCTTTTATGTGTTTTTAGCTTCACTGTGAGATTTCCTTTACACAGCGGGTTCCAAGAATTTAGCAGAAGGAAAAAGAAAGTGGAAGAAAAAAAGAAAAATCCCTACTCTGGGCCAGTTTCTCAGGCAGGTCTCCATCGCAGCCCTCATGGAAAGATGAAGTGTCCCAAGGGCCTCAGCTGCCCCAGGCTGCCCGCCCGCCCGCCCCGAGGACTGAGACGAGGGTCCTGGCAGCAGTGTGTCTGCCCATCTCACACCCCGTGGGAACGCCCCCTGCTGGCCTCACAAGGATGCTGCGGCATCCCCTGGCATTGCACAGCCTGGCAGAGGACTGTGGACCAGGCTGGTCTCTGCTCACTTGGCACCCCCAGCGTCTGACGTGCTGGCCCCATGGAGGGCATGCAGCACCCTTGCTGATGGAAGGGAAGACCAGCGCTGGTCCCCGCCGGCGGCTGCAGACCCTGGTAGGGTGCTTCTCATTCCCAGAATGCCTGTAGAACTCACTCAGTTTGCACCAAGCTGCTTTCCCGCAAACGTTTACCTTCAAAAGTAGAAGACATCAATCCTCAGGCCAGTGTGAAACCATAGGGAATCTTTCCATCAAGGGCACTGGGACTTGCACTTCTTGAAGATACGTAACCTTCTCTTATTAGCGCCATGATGTCCCCGAGTCATTGTGTTAGTGTGTGTTCATAAACTGTTTATTATGCAAATGGTAAACGTACAAACCTCCCTGCTTCGGGGAACTCACAGACAAGTTGAGGAATTGGGCAGGACATGCACCCTTGAAAGGGTGAAGGATCCCACGCTCAGCAGATTCATTTTTCATTCTTTATATTTTAAAGTGGCCTTTCAAGTGGTCATGCTTTTAATTAAAGGACAGCTCTGACTAGTTTACATTTAACAGCTGTACTTTTATTGCCATCTCAACTTTGGAAACCTTATGAAAAGGACTCTTGGATGTAGTCACTTTTAATATGAAATCTTTTGGTGTTTTTATCTTATTAATATAAATCAAGTGTACATATGTATGTGTATATATATATTTTTAGAAAGTCGTAGACATAAACACTTACAGAGTAACCCAGTAATGTCGTCAGAGCAGGTCAGAGACACACCTCACCTTTTCAACATCTGTTATGGGTAGGGACTTGGCTTTCATGCTTTATGGGGGAAACCCTGTAGGACTGTAGACATTCAATCCTTACAGCCAAAGGTAGGACTACAGTTTCTGTTGACAATTTTTTTTTAGCTCTTTCTGCATGTAGCTTTCCTTTCTTAATGTAGAATATAGCCTTCAGAAAGTGTGGAGGAGCTGACCCGCAGGCACACCTTAGAAGGCGGAGGGGAGCTAGCGACCACCGTAGGTTCTGGCGGCTTCCGCATCTGCCGGGCTGCGGGTCCTCCTCTCGGCTTTTCTCTTCACTTCCCGGGCACGCTTGTTGCTGGGACGCTGCACTTTCCACCCTGACATTCCCCAGCTAGTGCAGAGTCAGCAGATACTCTGATCTGTTGCTCACAGAGTTTGAGTTGCAAGCAGAGGGACCAGAGCTAATGAAAAGCCCTGTGTTGATAAAGTTGTCCTTTCTTTCCTTCCTGGCGCTCTGTGCTCCAAAGAGCAGGTGGCGTGGCTGTGAAATCAGCGTCTCTGCCACCCACCCGCCTGTTGCCTTGCGCTTCCTGATCCCTGAGCCGCGGTGGTTGGCGCACGTGCTCTGGTGTTGTGAGGACTCAGGGAGCTGCTGTGCGTTCCACGCGTAGGGGCACGGTGCTTGTGTTAGTGATCTGGGTGAAGAGGGAACCTCCAGCCACGTTCATTGCCTGTCTTTTCCATTTTCTTTGTACCTCCTTAGCATCTAATCTGTTGGGCATATAATAGGCAGTTAGTAAATATAATCTTTATGCCACTGCCATTTTTCTGGCTTCTATATAGAAAAATGTAGTTATTCTTTAAGCTTTTTTTCTGGCCTTTTTCAAAACAGTGGGTACCTGAATATTATATGCCTGAAATAGTCTTTGAACTATTAAGAGATATCACAATATCTTGTGGAAGTGATACATAAATTTCAAATAAGAACCCTCTAGAACACAGATTTTTTTTTAATCACATTTTTAAGATCAAATTCAATAAATATAATTTTAAAAAAATATTAAACTTTCCTATATTATGTTCTTAGCTTTCAGAAATTTAGTCTTAAGAATTTAAGATATAAATGACATTTCCAAGATGTATCCATCTTTTTACATGGTCATCAGGGACGGCATTTTCTTAAGCACTATACACATGATCTTATTAATATAAGGTAAGAAATAGGTCTCTGTCTTATGAAGAAAGCTGGAGGTTTGTGTGGTAAGTTTTAGGATTGATCCTTAGTATTCCTTTCAGTCGCTCAGTCATGTCCGACTCTTTGCGACCTCATGAACCGCAGCACACCAGGCCTCCCTGTCCATCACCAACTCCCGGAGTTTACCCAAACTCATGTCCATCGAGTCGGTGATGCCATCCAGCCATCTCATCCTCTGTCGTCCCCTTCTCTTCCTGCCTTCAATGTTTCCCAGCATCAGGGTCTTTTCCAGTGAGTCAGCTCTTCACATCAGGTGGCCAAAGTATTGGAGTTTCAGCTTCAACATCAGTCCTTCCAGTGAATATTCAGGACTGATCTCCTTTAGGATGGACTGGTTGGATCTCCTTGCAGTCATCCGAAAGGCCAGGTTTAACTTGCTGAGTCTCCTAGTTTTAGGTGAGTCACAACTTCTCCCTTTTTGATTAAGCCTGGACGTTTTTCCATCACATACATAGCTCTGTCTGGCAGAGAAGGAGCGTTTCTTCCTGTCAGATCAGTGCTTAGATGAGTTTGGCCAAGAAGGGAAGGGAGATTTCATTTCTGACATTGAGAAAGAAGCGTAGACCGAAATAACTTGCGTTCACCAAGAACCAGTAGCACTTATATCACCTATCATACTAGTTAATCTCAGCACAACGCCCGACAGCTAGATTTTGCATGCAACTCGGTTTGTTTCTATTTTGCATGAAGAATGGTACTGTAGTATTCAATATATTTTCTTTCTTAAGTTTGAGAAAAGGAATAATGAGCAACTTACCAGCGCTTGCTTGGTAAGACAGACTCAGAATGAGAACAAGTACAGGAGCAGGGCGGACAGCAGACGTCGGCTCCACAAGGCGCGGAGCGGGCGCGGGCTTTACTGCGGAGCCATGGTGGCCACGGGGGCGAGCGCCACACTTTGATGATAGCGTGAGATGGAACAGATTTCAGGCTTACGTTGATTCTCTCCCTCACTTTATGACCGTATGCAGGACACTTAACCTGTCTGAACCTCAGGCTCCTCTTTTACAAATAATGGGATAGTAATGTCTACCTTGAAGGTTTACTCTAAAGGTTAAATGAAAACTGTCATACCAGCACATTGCCTGGCGCACACTAGGAACTTAGTGTTTTCTCCTTTTTCTTTCTTCCTTGAAGTGGGTTAATTGAGGACTGTGTCAGAGTCTCCAAGACCACCCCTACGTCTAATGGTTTGCTAGGAAGACTCATGGGATTCCGTATGTAGTTGATCCACAGCTCAGACTTACTGCAGTATAAGGATACAACTTAGACGGCATATTAGAAAGCAGAGGCATTACTTTGCCAACAAAGGTCTGTCTGGTCAAAGCTATGGTTTTTCCAGTAGTCATGTATGGATGTGAGAGTTGGACTGTAAAGAAAGCTAAGTGCCAAAGAATTGATGCTTTTGAACTGTGGTGCTGGAGAAGACTCTTGAGAGTCCCTTGGACTGCAAAGAGATCCAACCAGTCCATCCTAAAGGAGATCAGTCCTGAATATTCATTGGAAGGATGATGCTGAAGCTGAAACTCCAATACTTTGGTCACCTGATGCAAAGAGCTGACTCATTTGAAAAGACCCTGATGCTGGAACGATTGAAGGCAGGAAGAGAAGGGGACGACAGAGGATGAGATGGTTGGATGGCATCACTGACTCCATGGACATGAGTTTGAGTAAACTCTGGGAGTTGGTGATGTACAGGGAGGCCTGGCGTGTTGCAGTCTATGGGGCCCCAAAGAGTCGTACATGACTGAGCGACTGAATTGAACTGAACTGAAGGATACAGAGTCAGCAGAGGGAAATGGTGCCGGGGGCACAGTCTATGGGAACCAGGCACAGGCGTCCAGGAGCCCCTCCCCGTGGACTCACCTAGCACACTCTTTGTCCCTCCAGCTGTGAGCTGTGAACGACGAGTGTGAAATGCTGTCCTGTCAGGGGAACTCATCAGGGACTCTGTGCCAGGGGTCTGTGCTGGGGCCTGGCCACATAGGCACCCTCAGCCTCCTGCTGTATTCTAAAATTCCGGACTGCCAGAAGGAAAGCAAGTTGGACCGTATTACAGACAGGAAGCCTCAGTTCTGGGAATGTGAGAACACTCCCAAATCTAAGTTCCCAAATGCCAGCCAGGGGGCACACTTGCAAGCAGGCCTTTCTAAGACTAGCCGATTCAGACCTGCCAAAGACAGGGACAAATAAAATACCTTAAATTGGTATAAAGCTTATGGATTGGCTTCCTCAAGGAATAATATAGGTAGATATGTGAATACTGTCAGAAAGATGATGTTTGTATAGTTCTGGATGATTAATAGGTATTTGTGATTATTTTTTAAAAAATCTCCCATGATCTACTGTAAAATTCCAGTAAAATCACTATTGACCCCTTCCTTCTCCAGGAATGCTCCCCAGTTTGCATGCTGCCCTCAAATAGGTGATTCCTTTTTAGGTGCTTTTGTGTGGGTATTATTTGGGTGACATTTCAAACATGTTGATGCTCACACCTTGGTGATGTCATCTCCCAAAAAAGTGCCATTGACAGAGTCCTTCTCCTGGACGCACCGGGCCCAGAACCTGAGCCAGGATGGCCATCTGTGTACATGTGTGTGCCCCACTGAAGAGCGTGTGCTCCCACTCGACGTTCTTCGCTGATGAAAGGGGAGAACTCTTGCCCGACAGGAGTATTTTGCTAGATTACTTTTTTGTTTAAAAAGCTCAGGGCAAAGGTTCAGTGTAGCTCTTGTTAATATCTGTAATAAACATTTAAGGCAGAGGTCTCTAACCTAAGGTTCAGTGATGGTCTTTAGAGGGTTGGTGAGCATATGCATATTGCGCTTAAAATTTTTGTTTATGTGTATTTTTCGGTTTTGAAGGTTTTGAAGTAGATTTTATCAGCTTAAAGGAACCTTGGCCCCGATAAAGGTTTTAAGCTCCCGGATTAGACAAAAGGCTCCGGGAAAGGTATTTTTGTGGCTTATGTCAGGAGCTCCTTGTATGGTCTTTTTCATGACGTTCTGACGTGAATGTCTCCTCCTTGTAGGTATTGTACCGATGATATGTTGCAAAGAGAAATGATGTCCAGTCCTTTTTTGGGCAGCTATGGGGTCATCATCTTAGATGACATTCATGAAAGAAGCATCGCAACTGACGTGTTACTTGGACTTCTTAAAGATGTGTTACTGGCAAGGCCAGAGCTGAAGCTCATAATTAACTCCTCGCCTCACCTGATCAACAAACTCAGTTCTTACTATGGAAACGTGCCTCTCATCCAAGTGAAAAACAAGCACCCCGTGGACGTTGTGTACCTCAGTGGGGCTCAGAAGGAGTCTTTTGAGTCTATTTTACGCCTCATCTTTGAAATTCACCACTCGGGTGAGAAGGGTGACGTCGCTGTCTTTCTGGCCTGTGAACAAGTAAGTGAGTACTGCTCTAACCCACCAGAGCAATAAGGTTGCTTACTGGGAGCCTCTGAACCTCACTGGGACGCTTTGAATAACGTATAGGTTTCAGTTGCTAATTAGCTGTTTAATTATTTGGTTCTATCACACCTCATTTCTCTATACTTCGGAAGAAGGATTGATAAAGAATAAATAAAGCCTGTGCTTGAAAGGTGAACAGGGAAATGCTTCTAAAAGCAGGAATTGTTCTGAAACACAGAATGAGGAGGGGAGGCGGGAGTCCAATGAGCTTGTGGGGTGATCTCCAGAGCCGACCTCCTGTGCCTGGGCGGGCGGGATCCTGGGCTGCCCCAGGGGATCCTGGGCTGCCCCAGAGGCTCGCTGTGAACCCTCTCAGCAGAGGGGACACACTGGTACGGCTGCCCCCCTCACGGCAGGAACAGGTGCTGGAGATGCAGAACTTATCCTCAGTGCATGGCGGAGAATCAGGAAGCAAAACGGTGTCCCTGCAACAGTCAGTGGAGAATTAGGCAGAACGCTAGAGTTTATGGCACACCCAGAGGGCTGTCTCCCTACCCTTTTCTTAAAAAGATGAAGGAGAAAACACTTCACTTGAAACTGCCTTTCCAAAAGCACAATTGGAAATGTACACCTGAGCGTCTGTTACTGCTTTCAGACAGTCAGGCTCCATTTGGGGTTGCATTTGTCTTAACGCAGTTACCCTGATCCTGCTTCTCTCTCTCGCACTGCTCTGAGGACCAAATCTAAAAACCTCCAGAATCTGAGGAGTTAGACTTCCTTCTTAGAGACTGACTGCCTGGCCTTTTCCTCCCTACCCATCATTTCACTCCGAGAGTAAAAGCCCTACCTTACAGACCATGACAAGTCCGGTGATTAAACAACACCAGAAGGAAGCTGCTTGCTACTGGCTGAGCCACCGGCTGAACAAAGCCAAGCACCTCGTCTCTCCATCAGAGCCTTAAGTGTGCACACGCCTTCTGAAACGCCCTCAGGAGTGTTTACTCTGCTTCACAGTCACAGCACGATGGATGACTGATCGTTCAGCTTTGAGGCCTTTAGACAGTTTTCCCACAATGTACATTTTATCTATTTCTGTAAAGAAAGTAATTCAGTGTCCAGTATATGATAAACTACAGCATATTTATGTTTTTTGTGTATAGATCATACAGTTTCTTGGGTAGTAAATCTGCCTGCTACAGTGATGTATTCTGTTATCATTCCCTAATCCTGCGTGACTGAGATATTCAAGAAAGTCCTGAGGGAAGAAATGATTAAGGAGACAGGGAAGGATTTCTGAGAACAGAGGTTTTTGGTGTAACGGGGTGAAGCCTCAGGAGGGAGGAAGGGCAGAGTTAGAGAGTCTAAGACATTTGAAAGTTAGAGTTGCCGTGAAGAGAAGGCATACGTCTCAATGCTGGGGGTGGGGGCAGTATAATTAAGATAGGGTGAGTGTCATCTTCAGAGTAACCAAAAATTCTCAAATGGATTTTTGAAAAATAAAGCTCATAACAGAGTTGGGGGTAGTGTTTGATTCTTTAATAGAAGCTGTAAGTAATGTCATAATGACTTTTTAATTGTCAGACTTCAGAAGATGCATTTTTACATAGGATAGTAGTAGAAGCTGTAAAATCCACAGGGCTTAGAAGGGTGTAGAGTCTTCCTGGAAGTCAGACCGGAAAGACATCTCCTTAAGAAACCGTCAGTCCTGCAGAGTCTTAAAGTCCCGCGAGTGATAGTGCAGGGAAAGCTCAGGGCGGAGTTTGCAATTCTGAGCCTCTGAGCGTGAGGACACATTCGTCCTGGCAGCAGCTGCCGATGTGGCCGAGTCGAGCATTGGGGTCTCTGGGGGGGTCTCCTCCTCGTCCAGAGGCTCCCAGCAGGCCGCCGGTGGGCGGGCAGGCAGCTGCCCTGCAGCTCGATCGTGCCTTCCCTGGGAAGCAGCGTTCTCCCTCACAGCCCAGCCCCAGTTCCACAGCTGGCTTTCTTTTCTCCGCCTGTTCCCCAGCAGGCTGGACATAGCTCAGTGTCCTGATGGGCTTTTCTTGTTTCTTTTTCACTCCTTATGTCAGGACTGACTGGCATAAGATACTCTGCTGTGGTCTCAGAGTTTTGTCTTTTGGAAAAGTTTGTCTTGCCCTGAAATCCATATTAACAGCTGTTGACCATCTTTGCCCTTGCTGTTTGAATCTTTCTTGATTTCAATATACAACTCTGGAATCTGCTACGGCAAACCAAATGTCATATGAAAACAAACCCAAGCAGTCTAACAGAAGTGTACTACTTGTCGTTTTTTTTTTTTTTTCCTCTTAAGAAATCCATTTTAAAGTGCAGAGATACCCTCAGATGTTTTGATTCGATGAACGTTGGGTGCCTCCCATCTTCCCTAACCGCTGGCCTAGCCCCTCACGTGCTGTGAGTTAATACCCATGAGCCAGGCACTCCCTGTGTCTGGGGCTCAGCTGAAGCATGGAGGCCTGCATGTTTACAGGGTGGTGTTCCTAACCACTTCACCATCTTTTAACTTGAAGAAAAAGTGAAGTAGATTAACTGGAAAACAAAAATAAAGACAAATGAGACCGTCTAGCCAGATGGTCATGCAACTTGAAGCTGTCACAGGAAGGTGCTCTTAGGCAGAAGGTTTTCCTGGAAAGCGTTCCATCTGGTCACGGCCCTTTCCTCTGGGGCCGGATGTCTTCAGCGCCGGGGGCAGCAGGGGGGGCTGCGTCTTCCATACTTGTTGCAGGTATCATGGGAAAGCCCTGCGGATGTAATTGCTCTGAACACCTTGAACAAGAAGGAAATCAGTAAACAGTTGAAGCACCAGATAAGTATCTTAGGCACTTTCTAAAAATTCTGAAGATGTGACCTCCAAGCTTTCCGTCATCTAAGCTTGAGGAGTCCAAAGTAGATACAGTAATGTTTCTATTTTGCTCGGCTTTTTTTGTTTTTGATTTTTCCCTCCCCATTTGGAACAAAATTCAACATTAGAATCCTGTTATAACTTAAGTTTTAGCCGCTGGAAGGAAGCAAAGGAAAATTGACAAGCCTCAATTCTCAGAGCGTGAGAGCACTATGGCAGTGAAGTTTGAAGGCTTATTTTGATTGGACACTTGGGAATGCACTGCTGGAATCGAGCCCCCTCTTCCAGCTCGGGTAGCTGTGTGTGCCAAGGTTGCCACCTCCCCACCAGGAGGAATGTACCCAGGTCCCTGTGAGGCCTGGGCAACAGCCACGTGCAGGGAGACATAGATCAAGGACTTACTCTCCTCTGTGCAAATCTCTAAGCTTGCCTCGCTGAAAATGTGACGTGATTAGAATGATTTTAAAAATTGGAATAAATAGCTTTATTCTGATTATTCCAGCTGGCAAGCTTTCATTCTTTACAATCAGTAGCCTTGCTCTTTGCCTGGTTAAAAAAAAAAACCTGCCCCAAGTAGACCAGCTCCACAGGAAAGGGAAGAGTGAGCAGGAGGAGGTGCCCAGGTGACTGTGGTGTGGGCCACAGCTTCTGCCCTGCTGCCCTGGGGTCTCTGGGGTAATAGGTCACCCCAGGTCTTGCTGCTCTCCAGGCAGATCTGTCCGCCTGTGAAGCCCTTGAGTTAGTTCAGTTCTATCCAACAGGTGGTGTGGAGGGAAGGAAAGATGAGCTGGAGCGCTGGACAGGGGCCTCAAATCTTTGTAACAGTCACAGAAGGCATCGTTTTACTTAGATTTTTAGTGAAATCTAATCTAATGAAATGGGGCTTCCTGCTGAAGCTGAAACTCCAATACTTTGGTCACCTGATGCAAAGAACTGACTCATTTGAAAAGACCCTGATTCTGGGAAAGATTGAAGGCAGGAGGAGGTGACGACAGAAGGTGAGATGGTTGGATGGCATCACTGACTCGATGGACATGAGTTTGAGCAACTCCGAGAGTTGGTGATGGACAGAGAAGCCTGGCATGCTGCAGTCCATGGGGTCACAAAGAGTCAGACATGACTGAGCGACTGAACTGACTGACTTCCTTCATCTGGTAGTTAGACCCTTAAAAAAAAACAGATTTTGGAAACAAATTTAAAAGGTGTAAGAATTACATTGTGACATCTTTCTTATATGAGGTTGTAGAAATCTGGTTGTGATTTGAGAAAAATTTAATAGAAAAGTATCGTGTAAAACGTCTTGCTTTTTGAGCATTTTGCACTAATATACTTACTTGTTTATAGTTTTAGGGCATATAATTTACTCTTTTTCAGTGTAGTTGATAATGAAACATTTTTAAAGAGTATTTCTAAATTCCTGAATCTTGCAAATATATAAATAACAGTGATTATTTCCTGCTTGCTTCATTGCATTTCTGCTATTTTTTAAATGCTAAGTGCTAATGGGTAATAATTTTCAGAATGACCCAGATTAAAGTCCTGATTATGGAACGTGTATGTGTATATGCTTCTATTGGAAACCTAGAGATTGCTTTACAATTCTTAGTTCTGCCACCATCAGAGCACAGTGGTGCGTTCTCACTGATCTGAAAATAACTTTTGTTTCCCTGTCATTGTTAACAGACGTGAGAAATTGCCTCAAGCTTGAGAAATGCATGAAAGCAAAGACAGTACCTTTCACAAAAGGAAAGACATTTTGAACTGAAAGCAATGAAATCATTTATAAATTATATTTAACTTCCCCAAAGAAATGTTCTTACACAGTTATATCTTCTTTTCGTATTTAACGATACCTATAGACAAAAAGCAAAATGGCTGTCTGAGGAGGCCTTACAAATAGCTGTGAAAAGAAGAGAAGCAAAAAGCAAAGGAGGAAAGGAAAGATATAAGCATCTGAATGCAGAGTTCCAAAGAATAGCAAGGAGAGATAAGAAAGCCTTCCTCAGTGATCAATGCAAAGAAATAGAGGAAAACAACAGAATAGGAAAAACAAGAGATCTTTTCAAGAAAATTAGAGATATCAAGGGAACATTTCATGCAAAGATGGGCTCGATAAAGGACAGAAATGGTATGGACCTAACAGAAGCAGAAGATAATAAGAAGAGGTGGCAAGAATACACAGAAGAACTGTACAAAAAAGATCTTCACGACGAAGATAATCACGATGGCGTGATCACTCACCTGGAACCAGACATCTTGGAATGTGAAGTCAAGTGGGCCTTAGAGAGCATCACTACGAACAAAGCTAGTGGAGGTGATGGAATTCCAGTTGAGCTATTTCAAATCCTGAAAGATGATGCTGTGAAAGTGCTGCACTCAATATGCCAGCAAATTTGGAAAACTCAGCAGTGGCCACAGGCCTGGAAAAGGTCAGTCTTCATTCCAATCCCAAAGAAAGGCAATGCCAAAGAATGCTCAAACTACGGCACAGTTGCACTCATCTCACACGCTAGTAAAGTTGTGCTCAAAATTCTCCAAGCTACGCTTCAGCAATATGTGAACCGTGAACTCCCAGATGTTCAAGCAGGTTTTAGAAAAGGCAGAGGGACCAGAGATCAAATTGCCAAAATCTGCTGGATCATGGAGAAAGCAAGAGAGTTCCAGAAAAACATCTATTTCTGCTTCATTGACTATGCCAAAGCCTTTGACTGTGTGGATCACAATAAACTGTGGAACATTCTGAAAGAGATGGGAATCCCAGACCACCTGACCTGCCTCTTGAGAAACCTGTATGCAGGTCAGGAAGCAACAGTTAGAACTGGACATGGAACAACAGACTGGTTCCAAATAGGAAAAGGAGTACGTCAAGGTTATATATTGTCACCCTGCTTATTTAACTTATATGCAGAGTACATCATGAGGAACGCTGGGCTGGAAGAAGCACAAGCTGGAATCGAGATTGCTGGGAGAAATATCAATAACCTCAGATATGCAGATGACACCACCCTTATGGCAGAAAGTGAAGAGGAACTCAAAAGCCTCTTGAGGAAAGTGAAAGAGGAGAGTGAAAAGGTTGGCTTGAAGCTCAACATTCAGAAAACGAAGATCATGGCATCTGGTCCCATCACTTCATGGGAAATAGATGGGGAAACAGTGGAAACAGTATCAGACTTTATTTTTTTGGGCTCCAAAGTCACTGCAGATGCTGATTGCAGCCAGGAAATTAAAAGACGCTTACTCCTTGGAAGGAAAGTTATGACCAGCCTAGATAGCATATTAAAAAGCAGAGACATTACTTTGCCAACCAAGGTCCGTCTAGTCAAGGCTAGGGTTTTTCCCATGGTCATGTATGGATGTGAGAGTTGGACTGTGAAGAAAGCTGATCGCCGAAGAATTGATGCTTTTGAACTGTGGTGCTGGAGAAGACTCTTGAGAGTCCCTTGGACTGCAAGGAAATCCAGCCAGTCCATTCTAAAGATCAATCCTGGTTGTTCATTGGAAGGACTTATGCTAAAGCTGAAACTCCAATACTTTGGCCACCTCATGCGATGAGTTGACTCACTGGGAAAGAGTCTGATGCTAGCGGGGATTGGGGGTAGGAGGAGATGGGGACGACAGAGAACGAGATGGCTGGATGGCATCACCGACTCGATGGACATTAGTTTGGGTGAACTCTGGGAGTTGGTGATAGACAGGGAGGCCTGGCGTGCTGTGGTACATGGGGTCGCAGAGAGTCGGAAACAACTGAGCAACTGAACTGAACTGAACTGATAGACAACAAGTATTTCTTTCCGTGAATACATTATGCAGCTTTTGCCAAATTTTTAAAAATATTTATTTTTTAAACTTCTATTTTGTATTGGAGTATAGCCGATTAACAAAATTGTGATAGCTTCAGGTGGACAGAAAAGGGACTTAGCCATATAAATGCATGTGTCCACTCTCCCCTGAACTCCCCTCCCATCCAGGCTGCCACATAACACTGAGCAGAGTTCCCCATGCTATTCAGGAGGTCCTTGTTTTGCCGATAGTTCTATGTAATATGGACAGAGTTGTTTATAATGTACTTTACTGTCATGGATGATCTTTTACTTTAGGATATTGAAAAAGCCTATGAAATTGTCTGCCAAGAAGGATCTAACTTAAACCCAGATCTTGGAGAGCTGGTCGTTGTTCCTTTGTATCCAAACGAGAAATGTGCAGTGTTCAAGCCAAACGCCGAGACAGAGAAAAGAAGCCCCGTTTATCAGAGACGTGTGGTGTTAACGGCTGGCTGTGGAGAGTCTTTGATCTGCAGCAACACAGTCAAGTTTGTTATCGATGTGGGTGTGGAGAGAAGAAAGGTAATTGTTACTGAGTACGTAAACTGCCTAAATTGAGTAGGACAGTTATCAGACTGCTGACAATTGTCTTGGGTTCCTGTCATTTTGCGGTCATGGCCTTCTCTGTATTTGGCTGTTGTGCGGAGCAGTGCTGTTGCACACAGTAACCGAAGTCTTGAGCATAGGTAACTGCCTTTCATTAGCAGGTTGGTAGTCTGGAAAATTAAATTGATTGAGGTGCTAACGGGAAAAGTTTTAAGGAAACGCAACTACTAAAGCAAATTACTTGACTCCCAGACTATTCTTTTCTTCCATACATGTCTTAGGTGTTTTTGGTGGCCTCTTTATCAAAGTAATTAGCATCTTCTCCCAGGTAATTTACTAGAGATTAGTTTCAAGTACACTGACTTTTATTTTAGAAAATTTTGGCTTTATCGTTGACATGGTGAAATTCCATCCTAAATTTTAAAAAAAAGTATGCTTTTAATCACTGTCCTTAAAAATTAGGAAAAACAGAAATAGGATGGCTCAAGCTCTCAAAGACAGTGGGGTTTCGGAAGTCCTAGCCTGTAAACTGAAAAGAACCTGCCCTGAGTATCGATGCATTTACTTTTATTAGGTGCTGTGTCACTTTTATCCCCCCTGGAGACCACGGGTCTCCTAAGCATCCTTGATTACTATGACAGAGCCATTCCAGCTGTTAGGAAAGTTTCCTCGGAACCAGTTTGGGTTGACCTTACTGAATTAATCCACCATTCAGAGAACCCAGGCTTGTCACTTACCTTTAAACTCACACCTGAGAAGAATCACCATCAGTGCCGTCTGTAGCTTTATATTAGCTGATTGGACCGGGAAGGCCCAGCGTGCATTATAGAGGTGAGACCCTGGGGGTCACAGTCCGTTTGAATAGAAGCTTGAGGAAACGTGGCACTGTCAGAGGATCAGAGGATCATCCTTTTGTCCATGGGGCACGTGAGTATCTGTCCCCATCGGGCAGCTGGCGCTTTGAGAAGTGGCATCCATGTTTCAGCAGACAATGCAGAGCCCTCATATTTATAGAAGCCACAGTGAAAGCAGACAGCCCTTAAATCCATTTATCAAAGCTCTTGCAGTTTTCATCTCCAGGCAAGTGAAACAATAGCAAATATCACAAAAGTAATGAGTCAGTAGCAGAGAAGTCCATGAAGTCAGGTGCTACAAACAGCAGTCACTTCAGGGCGAGCAAGCCTATGGGGTCTTGAGTGAGCCGATGCTCAAGCCGCTGTCCTTCCGTTCAAAGGTGTACAACCCCAGGATCAGAGCAGACTCGCTCATCACGCAGCCCATCAGCCAGAGCCAGGCCGAGACCCGCAAGCAGATCCTTGGAGCCTCTCCCTCAGGTAGCCCCGTGGGCCCCAGAGCCATGCATGGCGGTTCCTGTCTGCTGGCACCCCAGACATGTCAGCCCCGTCTTTGCCCGGTTTCTTCCAGGAAAACTCTTCTGTCTGTACTCCGAAGAATTTGCCTCCAGGGACATGCGGCCGCTGAAACCAGCAGAGATGCAGGAAGCCAACCTCACGAGCACAGTACTCTTCATGAAGAGAGTGGACATCGCGGGCCTGGGCCACTGCGACTTCATGAACAGACCCGGTAGGCGCGGGTGTGGGTCAGCAGGGCGCCTGGCTGCAACCCTGCCCACTTAGCTCCTGCTCACCCCCAGTTCTCAGAGCGGGTGGCCCCCCGGCAGAGCAAGCAGCTGAGGGCTTTGACTTTGTCCTGAAGCATTGTCTTCACTAGAGGTAAACATTCTCCGAAATCATCTAAAAATTTTGTAAAAAAAAAAAAAAAAGCACCGTCTAGGAAATAACCGTCCTGACACTGGAATGTTGTCTGCCATCAGACACAGGGACACAGGGAGACGGGTGGCCAGGCCAGTGGAAGCCAGGGTGGTGCAGAGACCTTCCCTAGAACCACAGGAGGTTTAATATCGAAACTCTCCCAGTAAACACTTGGAAGACCTGTTACTTTGGGCACCCTTGGAATCTAAGGTTTTCAACAGACTCCTCCCTAGAGGAGCAGTGGGATCTCCAGGAGAGGGACTGGGTGAGCTCCTCGTCTCGTCCAAGACAGACCTCCTTCCTCCTCTGTAGCCATCTCCTCCCTGGGAGCCATCTGTTCTTGCAGGAAAAGGGTCACTGTTCTCCAGCAGAAGCTCAGGCATGCAGGCGAGAGAGGCCTACATTGAACGCGTGTAAAGAAGGCCTTGGCCTTCTTCATTCAGGTTCTTGGGAAAATTAGCACATCACTGGGATAACAGCCATGTGGTCCCAAGCCTGAGGCTTGACCCTGAGGGTATCAGCCAGCTTGGCTTGGCACAGAGGTTCCCCATTTGAGAAGAGGTTCATTAGGCCTGGGCCCTTCCTTACTAGCTTGGAGGAAAGAAGCAGTCACAGGAAGTGATGTAAGGTTGTAAAATGTATGTAAGCAAACTCAGAACACATTTTTCTTCTACAGCAGTGGTTGGAGGGGATGGGCTGGGGCCCTGGGGGGTGGGTGATCAGGTCCAGAAAAGCTGGGAAACCAGGATTCCTTTAACCATGAGCCCTTAACGTTGCAAATGGTGAAGCCCCTCTGTCCTTGGGTCTCACTCTGGTCCCTGAGAGAAAGGAAATCTGGAAGGCAAGGGTGGGTCACTCACATCCATTTCCCCGGAAACCCCAGGGCATCTGTCGCCAGCCAGCCAGTCAGCACTCCAGACACCACCCCCTGAAGAGACAGGTTTTATTTTTGAAAACTGCTCATGTTGGGCTTCCCTGGTGGCTCAGACGGTCAAGCACCTGCCTGCAATGCAGGGGAGACCCAGGTTTGATCCCTGGGTCGGGAAGATCCCCTGGAGGAGGAAATGGCAACCCACTCCAATACTCTTGCCTGGAGTATTCCATGGACTGAGGAGGCTGGTGGGCTATACAGTCCATGGGGTTGCAAAGAGTCGGACACGACTGAGCAACTTCACTTTCTTTCTTTCTTTCATGCTGTTGCCTGGGCATCTTGTTCTCATGCTGGTAGTTACTTGGTGGACCAGTGTGACGAGAGAAGAGCAGGCCTTGTAACATCCAGAGTTTTAACAAGCAAATGGCACAGCACAGCCAGAGTGCAGCGGGACTGCCGTGTTTCTCAGTGGTCACCCTCTGCTGCTCACTCCATACGTGGGGCTTAGAGCCGAGAGCGGGGAACAAAAGGGCGAGGGAAACAATTTATTCTTGTCTCCTGGCGGTATGCATATAACTGTTTTCTGCTGTGCTTTGGGAAAATACAACCGTGGATTAACTCTGACTCATCGTTTTGAAAGGGAAAAAAAAAGATGATGGTTGCAGCTGCTGCATTTAACACTGCTCATAAATGAAATACGCAGATGCAGCAGAGCGGCCACCCTCCACAGGACTCACAGGCCATGTGAAGTGGATTTGGCGTCACTAGGCTATTCATCCAGTTCCCTTGGCCTGTGTATGTGTACGTGCGTGCTTAGTCGCTCAGTCGTGTCCGACTCTCTGTGACCCCGTGGACTACAGCCCACAAGGCTCCTCTGTCCGTGGGGATTCTCCAGGGAAGAACACTGGAGTGGGTTGCCATGCCCTCCTCCAGGGTCCCTTGGCATAGCTCTCTTTAAAAAAATCCCTCATTTTCTTCCCTAGTGTTGAGGACTGACTTCCACGGTGAGCGGAGGACGCAATCCCTGTTGACCGGGGCAGGGAGTCCAGGGCCAGCCGACCACTTGAGGTGCTCCTAGGCATCTTCCCTCTGGGTGGGGACAGGCTCGCCGAGTCCAGGGCCATGCCGGACGTCACCTTGGTATCTGGCGGCCAGACGACTGGCATTGGAACCATCTGTGAAGAGTGGACCCAAATGCAGACTTGCCGGATGTGGCATTCGGGACGAGACAGGGCCGTCTCAGAGACGGGGGAAGGAGGAAAGGGCAGGATCAGCTCAGGGCCCCGAAGATGGGTCCAGACTCTTGACCTGTGGTGATGAGGCTGGGACTTCTCGGCCCGTGAATCAGGGAGTCAAGACGCTCCTCAGTTTTCTCTTCCACTCAAGGAGCCTGGTTGGTGAGTGCGCCCGAGAAGTGGTGGGTTCTTCATCGCGAGAAACGTGAGATTCTGCTATGGAGTTTACAAAGGGGCCGAAAATGTCACAGTCTGGGTGAAGAGGCAGTTGGGAGGGGAAATGGGCCGCGGGAGGGAGCCTGGCGTGGATCCTTCCATCTCAGGCAGGAAGCATGCTCCGGTCGCCCCCAGACAGCCGGGATTCGGCCCCGGGGCTAGCAGGAGGCCCCACCTCGGTTTTTGAATTCACAGAGGTCCCACGTCACCTGCCTGAGGTCCCACAGAGCCAACCACTGTTACTAGACGGCAGGGGAGGAGGGTGGAGAAGAGGCACAAATGTGCCAAAACCCCTTGAGAGCCAGTGTTGTGAGGCTCTCAGAAGCAAGAGGAGGTCATTTTGCAGAATGAAAAGAAAATCTGAGGGAGAGCTTAGAAGGCACAGAAGGGAAGCACCTTCAGCCCTCGAAACCCGTTCAGCCCTTTGTGGGTCCAGCGACTGTAGGATCTGTTATTTGGGCCCGCCTGGTGGAGGCTGAACGGGAAGGCCAGCCTGCCTTGAGCTGGGGGAGAGATGGAAACGGGGCTGTCCTCGGCACGCCAGGCCAGAGGCGGCCCGGATTTCAGGCACCCCAGCGCCCTGGCCCTCATTACCAGCCGCGTGACATTTGGTGAGCGTGTTGCCCGCTGGGCGCCTCAGCGTCTTCATTTGAACACGAGCGTCGTCAGAGCCGTCACTTCACAGAGGCAAGTACCTTCGTTCCTCTCTGTGGCCCCCAAGAACGATGACGTACATGGAGTAAATGCTCTGCTGTCACCACCCACGTGGCGTCCACCCGAACTCTGACACAGAAGGCTCATCGGCCCCAAGCTGCAGGAGAGCCTCCTGAGGCAGTTTTGACGGTGTGAAAAACAGGTACTGATCCACAGGCCTTGGCAGGCCGCACCGGGCTCCCTGGGAGGAGCCAAGATGGTCAGGAGCCGAGCTGGGCTTTGGAGCCGAAAGACACAAGACTGGAGGCAGCTGTGCTGACGGCACACAGGTTCAAACAGCTGCCGGCAGAAAGGCTGTTCCAGAGGCTGCTTCCATGGCCCAGGAGAGAGGCTGGTTAGCCCTGTGGCTTTGGCAAGTTGTCCTCCGTTTCCCCATCTGTAGCACGAGGACGGAGGGTCTGCCCTCTTGTGTCATGGGGTTATTAAGAGGTGCAAATGAGGTCGTTTATGCAGAGGTGCTCTATGTACGGTGTGACAGTAGGAGGTTGGCGCATGCCAGGATTGACGAGCCTGTCCTTGTGAAATTAAGTGAAACAGGGGCCTTCCCTTCCTCTCCAGAGTCAAACCGTTACTCCCATTGCCTGAAAGTCCCAGGACTATGGAGAGTCTACACCGCCCAGCCAGCCACCGTCACGATTCTTCTGTTTCTCTGCTCTGCGGGCCCTCTGTTGGGTGCACACGATGCCGCTGCCCCAGTCCTAACTCCTACCAGGCCTTCCCGCCCTGTCCAGCGATCTTTTTCCACCGCCGTCTGCATTTGTGTACATGTGTGTAATTCACACGTCTCCCAGGCACGGGGCCTGCATGGGGTGAGCGTGCGCGCCTGCTCTGTGCCAGGATTCCTGACGCCGAGTGCAGCTGTCCCCCGGGGCGGTGGTGCTCCGGTGCCGCCTGCTCTGTGCCGGGGTCCCTGACTCCCAGCACAGCTGTCCCGCGGGGCAGTGGTGCTCCGGTGCCACCTGCTCTGTGTGGGGTCCCTGACTCCTGAGCGCAGCTGTGCCCCGGGGCGGTGGTGCTCCGGTGCCGCCTGCTCTGTGCCGGGATCCCTGACGCCCTGGTATCCACACATCGCAGTTCCTCTGGCTGCAGGTGGCGCCAGTGACGCCACTCAGACTAGCATCAGCCCGAGTGTGTCGGGATAAGGACGCGAGGTGTCCTGTGACCCCAAGCCATGCCTCTGGGACCCCCAAGGGCAGAGGCTGAGCGGCACAGGTACGCAGCTTCCCGTCTTCATCTTTGCGTTCTTTGAAGTGACTTAGCAGCAGCAGCAGCAGCAGCACCCCTGCTGAGCCCCTGAGTGGAGGTCCCCTTGACAAGGAAGGGAACACACTGTTATTTGACATCGAAAATCCTGGCAGACTTTTCAAGGAAAGATGCCACATGAGGCTGTTGGTTCTGGAAACGACACAGCAGAGCCCTGGACCCCTCAGACCTGCGCTTCTGCTTCAGATCAGCGCTGGGTCAGTCCCTCCATCCAGCTGTGGGCTCAACCCTTATTGCAGACGAACGACCTGTCTGAGCAGCCTTTCTGCAGGTGCTGTGGCAGCAAAATGCAGATTCTGTCTTGGAACCTGGCATTTGGGCTTCCATGGGAAAAGGGTGCAGGAAAGAGTGTGTCAGTAGCCCTCCAGGTGACTCTGAGTGATGGCAGTGGGGCAGGCATGTGACCTTGCAGTGAGCTATCCCGCAGGGAGTACAGCGGCCGTGGGCAGTAGAGCTTAATAAAAATGATGTTTTGTTCATATTGAAATTGCCTTTGGAATAAAGCAGTGTGATTTTGCAGTGTTGTAAAGAGGCCTGGCACTAAAACATCTATATTCCGTTTGTTAGCATCGTTTACCATGGATTACACTTAAACAGCGCTGCCATAAAGAACCCTCATCTAAACCCTTTTGCTTTTACCTATAATTTTTTGGGCCGTACTGGGGAGCTGGCTTAAAACGTAGAATGCAGTGTTAGCAAACCTTATGCAGTTATTTTTGTGAGTGCTCCTTCACCTGTATCATCCGCATTCATTAACTTGCTCTTTCCAGCATAAGAAACCGCCCAAGAACTTCCTCTCTCCTGCTGTTAGGACCAGGAGCAGAGTCACGACATTATTTCCCCCAGTCACTCTGTGTGTAGCTGACTCAACTCCGGCATATGAAAATGAGGAGCTGTGCCCTCTGGGGACAGAGGCTGGCTGTCCAGCCAGATCCTCACAGGGACAGTTGCCAGATCCTGTAACTTATGAAGCAGCTTTGCTGACTTAAGGAAATTGTTTTCTAAACAGCCCTCGGTAATTAAGTTTGCACTCCCAGCCCCTCCTGCCCTGTGTAATCCGAGATGCTTATTTCTGCTGCTGCCTCTAGCTGTTACCTTTGATTTCATGGCTCGCTGATGGCACCTTGGACTGAATACTTTTTCTAACGAGCCCAGTCTGTTTGCTTCCCGGGGGCTGTGACTTCTCAAGGCCTTGCCCTTGCCTCAGGGTCTCTAAATGCACAAATGCAAATAGCTCTTCCAGCTCCCTTGTCTGTCTGCTGTTGCTGTCATCTGTGTGAGTTCTGGGTCAGCTTCAATTGGTGCGTTTTTCTCTTTATTGTGGGATTATATTTTCCTACCCCATGGTTTCTATTGGATGCCAGACATTGTCGGTCTCACTGCGCTGGATATTGGACACTTCCTATTCCTATAAGTATTCTTGAGCTTGCCCTGGGCTGCAGGATGATCCTTCCAGGGGTTGGTTTCAGGATTATGTAGGTGGCACTGGAACTGCGCTGTTGGGGTTGGGGTTGTGGGGGGAGTGTAGTTATTATTTTCTCCCCAGAGCCCCATGAACCGTGAGGCTTTGCAGCCTGGCCGGTGGGAACAGGCCTGTCCTGGATCACATGTGTGCACCAGGCACGAATCCTCTGTCCTTCCTGGCCTGGAGTGGTTTCTCTGATGGGCCCTGCTGACTGAGCAAGGGGCCCTCGTCCATCTGAGTCCTCCTGCAGAGCTCTCTCCTCTCAGGAAGTCTGACCTGCAAGCTCAGACCACCCGAGTCTCCAGGGACCCTCAGCACCATCTCCATGATGCGGGGAACCTGGAAGCTCCCCCAGTTCCCCTCCTACCACCACAGCCTGGAAACTCAGGGCAGTAAAGCTTCCTGAGTGATGACCTGTCTCACTGTCATTCGTTGCCTGGTGGTCTCTGTCTCACAGACTTCTGTTTCACTATTTTGCTTATCCTTTGGTGGTTCTGCGTGGGAGTAAAAGTCCAGTACCTGTTACCCCATCTTGGTGGTATGAGACTTTCTAATGGTTAATTTTGTCTTCCTCAGCACCAGAGAGTCTGATGCAGGCTTTGGAAGACTTAGATTACCTGGCAGCACTGGACAATGATGGAAATCTTTCTGAATTCGGAATCATCATGTCAGAGTTCCCTCTTGACCCACAACTCTCCAAGTCCATCTTAGCATCCTGTGAATTTGACTGTGTCGATGAAATGCTAACCATCGCTGCCATGGTGACAGGTATTCCTTCAGGATGGTTCTTTTTTCCTGCAGCAGGTATAGATTTAAATGAGATCCATTGACATGGGAATGAAATATCTTCAATTCAAATAGATTGAAAAGATAGAAAATTATAAGAATTATCTTAATTTGAAAAATACCTAAGTAAAAACCCAGTGAATTTCTTAAATCAGACAGGTGACAGCATACCACGCTTGCTTTTGCTGAAGTAATGGGTACCGATCAAGAAACACGTCACTGGAAGGATTCTTACCCCTGCTGATCTTGTGTGTGTTTTCTGTCTCCTTCCACCTCACTCACCTTGGTTGATAGGTTTAAATAGATTCCTTTACTGGCAGAACAATCAGAGGCTCTGCTGCATCGGAACCTGGGTTCCAGTCCTGTCCCTGGACCTCTGAGTCCCCAGGTCCCCCGACTCCCGCTGTAATACAGGCAGGGTGTCCACTGTGCCGAGCAGCCCTGAGTAAAGCTAACAGAAACACGTGCATGATGACAGCTCACCCTGAGTGTCTCTGATTTCGAAAACACGGTATTCCCAGAAGAAGACAGGAGCAGGGCTGCATGCAGCAGTGAGCCCCCTGGCGCCTGTTGTGCTGTTATCGCCAACCTTCTGACTTTTCGTGTCTTAAAGCTCCTAATTGCTTTTCGCACCTGCCCCGCGGAGCGGAGGAGGCCGCCCTGTCTTGCTGGAAGACGTTCTTACATCCTGACGGAGATCACTTCACCCTCATCAACATCTACAAGGCCTACCAGGACATGACTCTGAACGCCGCCAGTGAGCGTAAGTGAAAGCTTGCCATTTCTCAGAAATCACCTCCTAGTCCTCCTCTCCTTCCCAGAACAGAGCTGTGCTATGATTCAGCAAACATCCTCTCTCCCCCGAGCCCCTGGGTCACCTGAGCGGCACGGCGCTCCAGGGCCCCCTTGTGCACCCACAGGTTTAACCGTAGAGACACCTTCCCGCTCCTGCAGACGGGGCCCTGCGTCCACACACCCCAGCACTCAGCCCACAGCCTCCAGAGCGAGCCTGCTGGGGCCACAAGGACGGGAGCCCTAGACTTGCCCAGCACGGCCCTGCCCTCTCGGGTCCGGGGAGAAAGGAAAGAACTGGCATCTCCAGGTGCCCAGCAGTCAGAGCTGTGCCTTGTGCTTTTTCTGACATGGCAGGTTCACTACTAGATGGAGAGAGAATGTGGATCATTCAAAACACTCCCTCAGCCCACCCCCAGCCCCAGGTAGTAACGAAGAGGTGGGTGAGCTGAGGGAGACTGCTTGGCCGAGGAGGGAGGGGAGAAAAGCAGCCCGTGGAAAAGCTGCGGCAGAGACGGGGTGCGTCCGAAGCACGGTGGGTTATGTTCCCACCTACAGGGGTAAGCGAACAGCAAACTCCTCCACGGGAACTCCTGTTCCAGCCTTAAAGATAGGAAGGGGATCTAAGGCCAAGAGGGAGGAGCAGTGACGTGGAGGCGGCCCGAGGACTGGCTACAAGGAGGGATCTCAGGCTCACCTTTGTTCTCCACGAGGCTTCTTTTGCCTCCTCTGCTCCAACAGAGGGTGTGAAAAAGTATTTGAAGTGAGGCGAAAAATATGACAGCAGTCAGAATGGTATGGAGCAGGGAGTTCATTTTCTTAACGCTAAGAAGAAAAAGTTGTCATCGAGGTACACAAGGAATTTGGCAGCATCTTTGGAGAGCAAGCCAGATGACTTGGTCATCATGTGACCAAGTGCATGCTTTCACGGCTCCAGACAGGCCAGAATGGAGTGGACTGGACAGGACAGCGCCGAACGTCTGCAGTCCCCATGCCCGGGCCACGTGCACTCCCAGGTCAAAGCAAAACTGGGTCCAGCTTCCGTCATCACAGATGGAGGGAGAGAGGAACTTCACACTGCTACAGGGGACTGACTTTTAATATGTTAATAAAACTTGCAACTCGGGTAGGCGAGCTGAACTGTAACATTAATTCCCAAGTCAGCCTAGTAGTGATCTTTTTCTTACAGTTACGACATGAGAGATATTTTCATGGAACAGAGATGTGTACTGTAAGCTTTTGCCTCCTAGCCTGATTAAATGTCGTGGCCACATGCATCCTGGCTGTACACACACTGGACAGAAGGTTGGCCGTTAAGACAGCCTTTCCTCCGGACTTCAGGCTCTACTACAAAGCCACAATCATCAAGACAGTATGGTACTGGCATAAAGACAGAAATATAGATCAATGGAACAAAATAGAAAGCCCAGAGATAAATCCACGCACCTATGAACACCTCCGGAGAAGGCAATGGCAAGCCACTGCAGTACTCTTGCCTAGAAAATCCCATGGATGGAGGAGCCTGGTAGGCTGCAGTCTGTGGGGTCGCTAAGGGTCGGACACGACTGAGCGACTTCACTTTCACTTTTCACTTTCACACATTGGAGAAGGAAATGGCAACCCACTCCAGTGTTCTTGCCTGGAGAATCCCAGGGACGGGGGAGCCTGGTGGGCTTCCGTCTATGGGGTCACACAGAGTCAGACACGACTGAAGTGACTTAGCAGCAGCAGCATGGACACCTCATCTTTGACAAAGGAGGCAAGAATATAAAATGGAGAAAAGACAGTCTCTTTAACAAGTGGTGCTGGGAAAACTGGTCAGCCACCTGTAAAAGAATGAAACTAGAACACTTCCTAACACCATACACAAAAATAAATTCAAAATGGATTAGAGAGCTAAATGTAAGACCAGAAACTATAAAACTCCTAGAGGAGAACGTAGGCAAAACACTCTCCGACATAAATCACAGCAGGATCGTCCATGACCCACCTCCCAGAATATTGGAAATAAAAGCAAAAATAAACAAATGGGACCGAATTAAAATCAAAAGCTTCTGCACAGCAAAGGAAACTATAAGTAAGGTGAAAAGACAGCCTTCAGAATGGGAGAAAATAATAGCAAATGAAGCAACGGATAAAGGATTAATCTCCAAAATATACAAGCAGCTCCTGCAGCTCAATTCCAGAAAAATAAATGACCCAATCAAAAAATGGGCCAAAGAACTAAACAGACATTTCTCCAAAGAAGACATAAAGATGGCTAACAAACACATGAAAAAATGCTCAACATCCCTCATAATCAGAGAGATGCAAATCAAAACCACAATGAGATACCATTTCACACCAGTCAGAATGGCTGCTATCCAAAAGTCTACATGCAATAAATGCTGGAGAGGATGTGGAGAGAAAGGAACCCTCTTACACTGTTGGTGGGAATGCAAACTAGTACAGCCACTATGGAGAACAGTGTGGAGATTCCTCAAAAAACTGGAAATAGAACTGCCATATGATCCAGCAATCGCACTCCTGGGCATACACACCGAGGAAACCAGAATTGAAAGAGACACATGTACTCCAATGTTCATTGCAGCACTGTTTATAATAGCCAGGACATGGAAGCAACCTAGATGTCCATCTGCAGACGAATGGATAAGAAAGCTTTGGTACATATACCCAATGGACTATTATTCAGCCATTAAAAAGAATACATTTGAATCAGTTCTAATGAGGTGGATGAAACTGGAGCCTATTATACAGAGTGAAGTAAGCCAGAAAGAAAAACACCAATACAGTATACTAACGCATATATATGGAATTTAGAAAGATGCAAATGATAACCCTGTATACGAGACAGCAAAAGAGACACAGATGTATAGAACAGTCTTTGGGACTCTATGGGAGAGGGTGAGGGTGGGATGATTTGGGAGAATGGCATTGAAACACGTATGTTGTCATATGTGAAACGAATCACTAGTTCAGGGTCAATGCATGTTATAGGATGCTCTGGGCTGGCATGCGGGGATGACCCAGGGGGAGGATAAAGGGAGGAGGGAGGTGGGAGGGGGGTTCAGAAGGGGGAACTTATGTAAACCCGGGGCGAATTCATGTCAATGTATGGCAAAACCAACCAATATAATATTGTAAAATAATTTGCCTCCAATAAAAAATAAATTACCAAAAAAAAAAAAAAAGACAGCCTTTCCTGCCACTCGTGACCCAGATTAAGGGTCAGTGCTAGGGCCCTGCACTTTACGCAGCCGGTGGGGCCTTGGAGTCCCTGCAGCCGCTGCAGGTCCTGTTCCCTCTCCGCGTGGCAGAGCCACCAGAGGCCTCTGTCCTCGCCGCCTCCCGCCACCGGCTCACGGGACGACCTTCTTAGGAGACAGAGGACGCAGAAATAAGAGCATGTCCGGCCTGGGCTCTCAGCTGTGACAGGTCACGTCTAAGCAGCCTTCTGTTGGTTCTTCCTAGACTGTGTGGAAAAGTGGTGTCACGATTACTTCCTCAACTGCTCAGCACTCAGGACGGCAGAGGTTATCCGAGCTGAACTCTTAGAAATCATCAAGCGGATCGAGCTTCCCTACACAGAACCTGCCTTTGGCTCAAAGGAGAACACTCTGAACATAAAGAAAGCTCTTCTGTCTGGTTATTTTATGCAGGTAAGAATGGATAAGGCCACCTGTGGTGTGGTCTTTACAAAAATCTCACATACTCAGGACATCCTGTCAGAAGTCTCTCACTTAGGGTGATTATTTTATTGGTGTGAAAACCCTTATATGTTACTGAATATTTAGTATTTAAACACACGTCCCCTCAAGGGAGTGAAGAGCTAAGCGAGAAGGTTCCCTTTGTCCAAAAGGACAGATCTTTCTCATCACAGAGGGAGCTCTTACAGCACCCTGGGTGAACGTCAGTCGCAGTTCCTCACGGCACCTGGCTGTCCCCACTTAACTGGTGATGTGGCACCCAACAAGTAGAGACAGCATCCCGTCAGTTTCTTTCCTGGAGCAAAGGCTGCCTAAGGCAGCTGCTCTAAACTGTTAGTAAAGCCTGTTCTAGAAATGCATACATTCTTCACATCATAGTGAGACAAACACTGCAGCATTTGAGCATGGATTTCCTCATCTGTATGGAAACAGATGTCACAGGGTTATGGTGAGGAATTCAGTGAGCCAAAACATCAAGTGTAAAGCCCTGGACATCTGTGTGCAGTCCGCGATGTGGTAGGAACAGCTTTATTTCTTGACCAGAAACGTTCACCTTTGCAGCTGTGCTGTTTCGGCACGCTGCCCTGAAACTGATGAAATCAGTCAACAGCATCCTTATCGCTGGCTCTTAACTTTTGGGCAAAACATGTATACGTCTTACTCTCTGTATCTGAAAATGGGAAACGTGTAGCCAGTCTGTAGTTCATTCTCCATGAAGTAGTTTGGAATTTTTAAAACAGTATTTTTGCCGTATCCATCTCCACAGTAACACACCTTTTTCCCTCTGAAACGCTGCCTCTCAGATTGCTCGGGACGTGGACGGGTCGGGTAACTACCTGATGCTGACGCACAAGCAGGTTGCACAGCTGCATCCGCTGTCCTGTTACTCCGTCTCCAGGAAGATGCCTGAGTGGGTTCTCTTCCACAAATTCAGCATCGCCAACAACAACTACATCAGGATCGCCTCTGAAATCGCTCCTGAACTGTGAGTGCAGTGCAGCAAAAGGGCTTTCTTTTTAATTTCTACTTGAAGCGCACGTGACAGACTTGGGTTTCCTTACGTTTTCTGTATAAGCAGCTTATACTATTGCTAATCTAAATTTGTGTGGAGCACAGCTATTAAAGGCAGGTCTCTGTAGATGACTAAGAAAGGCCCGTGCCTCACGTTACAGCAGAGAGAGAATAGTCTAGAAACACAGGGCAAAGCATGGCACAGTGAAGAGACACAGAGCCAGCAGGTGCAGAGCTTGCAGAGCAGTGAGCCTGGCCACCTCTCATGACAGGTGATCCACTGAGACTGGAGCAAGCGGGGAAGGGAAGGATGGAGGTGAGGCTGAGAGCAGGCAGGTACAAAAAGCGGAGGGCTTACGGACCACAGAGGGAGTTTGGAGTTGATCCTAAGTGCGGTATAAGAAGGTTGGAGGGTTTTAAGCCAGAGGAGCGTCTTCCGTCGGGAAGATCGCTGGCTGCGCAGTGAACGGCCTGCAGGGAGAGCAGTGAGGATGGACTGTCTCGCAGCCACCGCAGGTGCGGGCCCACTGGGAAGACGCCACTCCCGCTTGGGCAGCTGATCTTTCCAGGCAGGAGCTGGGAGCAACTACAGGTGTGTCCAGCTTCGGCAGCTACATACTGTGCTGCTGGTAAGAGATGCAAAAACACTCCCTCTCTCATGCACCCAGAGTTCTCCCATGCACCTGATCTGACCTGCTGCAGAACTGTGAAGGCCTTGGGGGAAATACCAGTCTCCCCGGTGGCTAGAGTGAGAGAGAACCCAGCTTCTCCTAGAAATGCAGCTGGATTGGTCCTACGCAAACCACAAAGCACTCATTCTACAAAGGCAGACTGAGCCGCTGAGAAGTTCAAACTAATCAAGATTCTGGAGGCAGATTCTCCAGGCCTGGGAAGGGTCAGTAATGTTTGTTTGGTAATCTCTCACCACTAATAATTTTTTGTTTTAAACAGATTTATGCAACTGGCACCACAATACTATTTCAGTAATCTGCCTCCCAGTGAAAGTAAGGATATTCTACAGCAAGTCATGGATCACCTATCCCCTATTTCGACAACGAAAAAGGAGCAGGTGTGTGATAAGTGCCCTGAAACTACTGAACAGAGATGCACTGTGCAGTGATGCTGCAGAGCGTCCACACAAAGCCTGATGTGCAATAACTGTCCCAAAGGCGGCGCGGCAGCTGGCCCAATGGGGCAGCACGGACGTGGTGTCACAGCCCACACAGAGTCCTGAAAGGAAGAACACTCTGTATGTTATTTAAAAACTAAAAATAGAAGTTTTTATTGAGTTCTTTAAATTACTACCCCATGTTTTTCTTCTTACTGGAAAAGTTTTTAATCAACCGTTCTTAATTTGACCAAAATTTTAAAATGGCAAAGATATTTTGTAAATGTGTCAGAGACACAGGTGACAGAACCCTACTTTTTGTAGAGGACCTTCATCTGAATAAAGTCATGAGTTTTTCAGTAAGCCTCCACCAAGTCTTCTGGTAACTGTGCAGAAGCCAGCCCACCACGGTCCATGGGAGATGGGTTAGACAGACAGATGTTCTTTAAGTTTTTCCATGATTTCATTCATTTTGTCAACTGGAATTAACATCACAGTTCGTAGGGGCTTCATTGGTACATCATCAAAGGACCATCGGCCTCCCAGACACGAGTCGCTCTCCTCCTGCACTGAGTAGTTGAACTTCAGGATTGCCTTCTAAACCAAAGAACCATAAATTTAAAATTCACACAAAACTCATTTAATCAATAACAAGAAATACAATAGTGTGGCAAATGTAAGAAGGCTGACAGTTAAAAGGAAGCTCAAATGGGACAGTCAGGCAGACGTTACAAAGCACTCCCCAAGGAGGTTTCTAACCTGCAGGAAGAGTGTGGGTAGACGCGTCCTACTTCTAAGAGGTGAACAAGCAGCTGAGTGATGACACTCTGGCTTCCCTCGTGGCTCAGAGGATAAAGAATCTGCCTGCAGTGTAGGAGACTTGGGTTCGATTCCTGGGTTGGGAAGATCCCTTGGAGAAGGGAATGGCAACCCACTCCAGAATTCTTGCCTGGAAAACCCCATGGACAGAGGAGCCTGGAGGGCTACAGTCCCATAGAGCCGGACACAACTGAGCAACTCACACTTTCACCTTTGTAATTCTGAAGTCACTCATATTCACAAGCCCATTTGATTTTCAAAATAATCTTGGGATATACAAGTGAAATTAAGACTCATAACATTTGACAGTTAAAGAGAAGAACCGTGAGGCTAGTCTTACCACTGTCCCCACTGCTTCCTTCGCATAAAGCTTCCTGTGAGGACAGTAAGTCCGCATGACCAACCCATCTTAAAACACCCGCACATTTGTCCCTAACACGGCCTACCTCACGTGCTGAGGCCCACATTTTAAACAATTTTCACTTATTTACTTCCTGAAAAACAAGGACAGACAGAGCTGAATCTATAGTGCTTTTGTCTTCAGTGGGCGCCTTTTAAAATAAGTGATGTCATCCAAACCAGGAAAATCTGTCCTCCTCAGAGACTAACATTTTTGAGGGGCAGGCAGCATGAGGAAGTACACGCTCTGGCATCTGGCTGTCCATCACGGGCACAAGCTTCCAGGGAGAGTCCCGCCAGGGGCATGGCCTCTAGATCCTAGGGCACGGGGCGGCGAGGGAGCCAGCAGTGGGGGCGCAGGGCCCAGCCCACCGTCCACACCCACCAGGCAGCGGCTCCACGTCCCCACCTGTGCACCCAGGCTAACGCCCACCTCCCAGAGCGGCATGAAAACAGAGATCTCAGAGTAAGCACACTGTGAATGCCCAACCATCAGCTTGATCGGCTTGATAATCACCTCCTTCCTGCTCTGTTATTAGCCCCAAGGCGCTGTAGACACGGAGGTTTAAAAACAGAAGGGCCACACTTAAACTTTGGCATAAAGTCAGAGAGCAAGAAATCCTGATTATTATTAAGAAAATCCTTATTTACTTTTAAACAAAGAGATGGAACAGGACAGTCTTACCTCGTAGAAAAATTCTTCTTCTGCATTTGCAAACATTAACTCATCTTTCTTTTGGTTGCTCCGTTTCTTTTTGGAATTGCTTTTTCCTGCTTCCACAAACGTCTTGCTAATCAGAAGGTAGAAGTAACACTTCCCACATGGCTTGTTAGTTTTGTGTGCCTCTGCTAGTTCTTTCCTACAAGGTACAAACACACAGAGACACAAGGTTTGCCTGCTGGATCAGATAAGATCCATGGACAAACCAGCGCACAGAGAAAACCACTGGGACCTCTTCATGGAGTTCTGTGGTGACACAGCCTTAACGGACAGACATTAGATCTGGATGCTGCTAAAGCAGCCAGATGCACTTCAGCTGATTATGACAGCGCCTTTTATGATAAATGGTATGGTGACTCGCAGATTAACGCTCTGAGTTGTAGATACACAGCAACTTAACAGATGAGTCTCAAGTTCATACACCATCACTGCTCTGTTAAAAATACCTAAGAATCTGGATTTTCTAAAACATTTAATTGAAACACACAAGGGTACACGGCCACGACCGATGCCATCAGAGCAGGTGACCTCTACAGTCTTCACTCACTGGCACCTGGGACTTACTTCTGGCCTGCCAGAAATGGCCAGACAGATGCCCTGAACTACCAGGTCAATGCAACAGCAATGAAACCTTAACTTTTTCCTTCCTTCCTTTAAATCATACATAACCCCATCTGTCTGGCTAAACAAAAATGTAAAGAAACTCAAAACAACCCACATCGGCTTTCTTTCACAGGATCTGGAGAAAACTGATCCTCCTATGAAATCAAACTAATATATGAGCTCCAGCATCAGAAAAAAGACAAGTCAGAACAAACAGGCAGGCACCACAAGTAGTGTGAGTAGCAGCTGAGGGGTGGGGCAAGGGAGAAAGAGCCAAACTAAAAAGCAGCTGTGTAAAGGCAGATGGGGAACCAAGAGGTTCAAACTACAGTCACATTTGCACCAGCTATTTCCAGGGAGACCACAAAGACGCACCCTGACCTCTGAGAAATAATACTCTGTAAAGCCCGGATGTCCACCTGTAATTTCATCCTCCTCTATGTCAAAGCACAGGCAATATCAATTCCTACCTCTTCGTATATTTAAAATATTCTTGTAAACTTAAAGCTCCTGCATTAAAGCAAAACAATAACAAGCCCTGAGAAGCCCGAGAGGCAGTATCAGGGCCATGGTTGCATTCGTCACAGAATATCCCAATGGAATTCAGGAATTTTACTGTTTTGTTACTGTAATTATTTACATTTCATTCGTGTAACAGAAATCCTATCTCTGAAGCAGGTGAAAAACTTCCGTCAAATGGGCGTTAAAGTGTATATGAAACTCTTTATTTGTATACCATTTAAATTTTTACGATTATTAAGACTACTGTCACAACAGTCCTAAGGAATTAAAACTCTATTAAAAAGCCTACTATTAGTAACGCATACATCTCTCGGGCATTCCCCCCGCATGTGCTTAAACCAACATATTCCATTGGAGTCATGTTTCTGACTCTGCTTGGGGGAGTGCCACCTATTGAAAGGCTTTCTCCAAGGTCTCTTACTGAAGCTGCTGGTGCATGGGCAGTGCGATCTGTGGAGGAACGTTAATGAATCTCTCACTCAGCAGAAAGCCCACAGGCCTGGCGGTGTCATTGAAAAGCCTGTCCAGCTGCTCAACCATGCTCTTCTCACAATTCTTCTCACAGAGGCGCAGAATCAACTCCTTAATTTGCTCAGCACAAGGGGTACCCTAGAAAGCAAAGAGAAGGCTCACTCTTTATCACAGGCCATCACCCACAGGAGAAAACATAAAAGTGAGAGCTATCACTTTTTAGTATCTTATAGATAAGTGTGGTTTCCTGCCAAAGCCTTTAAAAAAAACCTTACAAGTCTTTGGGTTTCCCTGATAGGTCAGTTGGTAAAGAATCCACCTGCAATGCAGGAGACCCCAATTCAATTCCTGGGTCGGGAAGATCCACTGGAGAAGGGATAGGATACCCACTCCAGTATTTAGGCTTCCCTTGTGACTCAGCTGATGAATCTGCCCACAATGCGGGAGACCTGGGTTTGATCCCTGGGTTGGGAAGATTTCCCTGGAGAAGGGAAAGGCTACCCACTCCAGGATTCTGACCTGGAGAAGTCCACGGACTGTATAGTCCATGGGGTCACAAAGAGTCAGACACGACTGAGCGACTTTCACTTTACAAGTCTTCAGTGTTGATTATTTTTCTAAAGTAACTACACCTGGTTATTTACTAGCCCATACTCAGTGGTCAGAGAAGGTTATACTAACTCAGACATACTGGGAAAGAAACTCTAGTCCGTCTCATAAGATAAAAGTATCTGAAAAGTTCACAAAAATTAAGATAAAGTATAGCCTGCATCTTATTCTAAGGGGGGTAAATCCCCTGGATATTTTTAACTAGAACCCATCAATGAGTCAATAAAAATGAATGAAAATACAAATAAATGTGAGTGTCCTCAATTTCAGGGAGCAATGAAGACTCAGAATCAAAGAAAACAGCTGCAGCAGAGACAGCAAAAACAGCTGTGTCCACACCACCATCAGAAAACTCGTTCTTCAAAACTCAGGGGACAATTCTCTGTGACACAGGCAGTAAATGACTTTAACTGGGCACAGATTATTCAGAGAAAAATGCCGTCATATTGAAAAAGGGCTACAGTGAGATTTCACAAGAGCACATGTCCTTATACTTTAGTATCTTTGTCTGATGTAAAACACACTTTCAGCAAGGATTAAACAGAATTAACTTTTTAGGTTCTGGCCTAAGGAATAACCACTCTAACGGCCACCCAATGAAACCAACCTTTCTTTCAGTTAAATTTAAAAGACTTATGAAACCAAAAATCTCGTCTTCATCCACATCGTCATCGCTGTCTTCTGAAACATCCGTTTGCTGTTTCAAAAAGAAAAAAAATACTCATTTTACCTTTGGTTGAGAAGTGCAGTACAAAGTCTTGGAATCGAGGCGGCATTTATCTCTTCACGTTTCAAATGAAAACTGTTTCACTGTCACAGTCTTAGCAGAGCCTCATGGACTACACCTGTGTGGCCCTGCTCCCATCACTTCGCCCCCGACGCTGTCCTCTGCTACAGGCTGGATGATCTCTTTCTGCTCTCAGCATCTTTCCTGACTCTTAAGACGTGCTGCTCCATGTATTGAGTCCAGAACAGAGAGGCCCTCACTACGGAAACCGTTTTGGTCTTTCCTCAGTGCTGCTGGAGGCGCCCAGGCTTGTCTGTGCGTCCACACACTGTCCCACCCGAAACCCACGCTTCCAGAGCACTGGCCAGTCATGACCGCAGGGGAAGACGAGCAATGCCCCGCGCGCGGGCAGGAGAGGAGGAGAGGGCGAGAGGGGAAGCGAGAAACTGCAAACGCAGCACCAAGAGCGGAGCACGTGACTCCCGAGTCAGCCTACCCTCTCGGGTTTTGACCTCCTGCCTCGGCTCCACTCGCCGCACTGGCCACACTGTCCTTCATCTGCTGCTTGTACGCTCGTCCAAGCTATAAACTCCTGCCGCGGCTTCCCCAGTCCCCAGCACAGAGTTTGGCACAGACTTAAGTCCTCAGGGAAGATGTGCTGAATGAATTAAATGAGGCTGCTGTTCTTCCCCCAAAGGACAGCAGGGACCCAGGCTTGCCCTGAGTGTCCCTGAACATGTTCGGTGGGAAGGGGTCCCAGCACCGCTGCTCAGCCAGGCATAGGAGCAGTCGGCGGTGCCAGGGCACCTCCTGCGGCCAGGGCCTCAGCAGGAACAGAGAGCAGAGTGGAACTGCCTGCAGGGGCCAAGTCAAAGTGGACAGAGCTGCAGGGGGGCCTGGCACCTGGGGACAGTGAGGGGGCATGGCTCCTGGATCTGAGCTGACCATGCCACTGAGGGGACCTCAGGCAAGCGGGCGACCAGGCTCTACAACAAAACACATCTACTGAACACGGAAGGGTAGGGTGGCTCAGGCAAGGCGGCTAAGGCCTAGGTCACCAAAACGAATGATGTGCCAAGGTGAGGGAAGCCTTAGGCTCAACAAAACAAGAGGTGCAAAGGAGAAAATGAGAAGGCAGCTCAGGAGACCACCAGTCCCAGGCACGCCTGCTCTTGGAGTACAGGGGAAAGAAGCAGAGGGAGATGTGCTGTGTTGACCCACCCAGGCCCCCTGAGAGCAACAGCAGACAGTGGACCTAGCCACTGTGACAAAGCCCGTGTGGTACCGACAGGCCGACGGCAGGGAGTGTGAATGAAAACGGCTCCCTCGGGGCAAAGCCCGCCAAAGGCTTGTTGCTCAAAAAGCCACAAGTACTCTGGAACACGCTCAGCCCTCCTCCTTGACAGGCCGTCGGGCATCTAGGCAGCAGCATGGGGTCTGCCGGTCACCACATCCCAGCCTCGTCACCACCACCTGCCTCCCCCGCAGGATTCGCCCTGCCTGACCCGAGTCCGGCCTCCTCCCAGCCCACACCTTACCTCTCCCGAGCCTCTTGGGCCCTGAGTCTCCAGCTGAGCAGGCACGTGCGGTCTGCACAGCCCACCCCTTCCCTCCACAACCCTCGAAAATGCCTTCTCAAACAGTCCAAATCCCCCCACTTCCACAGGGTGCAGAAAGTTCCAGCAGTCCCTGTCTTCGGAAGGAGAAGTCTGGTCCCTGGAACACCTCAGGTGTCTCTGTTGGAGCCCAGGAAGCCATGACTGTACTTTAGATTTATTTGTGTAATTATTCAATTAAAGGATGAATCCGCCAACCAGAGAATAAACTTTTTCAAAAATAAATGACCGCTTCTCATTGGTGTCCCTCAGGTCTCAGGACACTCATCAGCGAGAGCTCACATCTATCTGCTGACAGAGCAGGTGGCCTGCTTCTGTCCACTGAGCCTGTGAGAGGATGCCTCAGGGGGGTCACTCCTTTCGTTCTCCTGATACTGCATGGCTGAGGTTCTGAATGCTGGCCGCAGGACCCCATCAGTTTCAGGACGTCAGGAGAGTTGGGAGTAAAAGCCAGATTGAGGTGTTTGGTCTTCGGGAAGAGAGGAGGTGGAAATTGACGTAGGATATTTTTCAAGAATTTTGGTTTTGAAAACAAAGTGAGATGGCAGACACTGATGCTGTTAGAGTGGAACCTTAGACTGGGTGGAACGGTTTTGCTTTTTTACAGTAAACTAGACAATAGGTGCAGGGGATAGAAAAAAGACCTGATGCAGATGGCTGCACGTACAGAGCCCGTGCCAGTACCAGAGCCGGTGTACACAGCTTATCCTGGGCACCCACTGCTCTGAAGGAACAGCAGCACCATCGCACGGACAGAGAGCCACGTGGATGTAAGTGCAGGTCACTGGGCAGACCACCATCCACAGGTGGGCCCAATCCCTTCTCGATCCCACATTCTCTTCTGACACTGACCGGGACACTCCTCCCACCGAGGGGTCTGTGCGCCCTCCCCCTGAACCTTCACGGACTTTCACAATCTCAACCCCTCTCACAACTCCAGTGACCATTTATCTGCTGAAAACACCCCAGACGCCAGCTGCTGCCCCACCACTCACTTGCATGTATCACACGCAAATCAAATGCAAGACGTACAAACCCAGTCATGTTCCCTTCCTGACCTGATCCTCCGCCACGCTTGGACTGTGGTTCTCCAGACAGACCCTGCGGAATCCTCTTCGACTCCTTTCCCCTCTCTCAGACCCAGTCACTCACTAAGCCCTGCTGCATTTCACCTTCCCAGCCTCTTCTGAATCAGCCTACTTCTCTCCCTACCACCCACGCCACTGCCTGGATCACTGCATTTACTGACCCTGGACTGCTGAGATGATGGCGTGCCAGCCAGTAAAGCTTTCCAGTCTGAGCTTCTGGCCTGTGTGCTGTAAACTGGAAGGAACGTAGGATACAGAGCTAATTTAATCAGAATAAACACCACTGTCCTGCTTACCTTAATCACACTCCCGACATGGTTCTGTTGAATTAAGAGATCTGTGAGTTCTGCAGTGTTCACAGGGGCTTTTAGGAAAAGCTGAGAGAGAAAAAAAATTATTTTAAATTAAAATCGAAGAATGGTTTCTAATAAAACTTCTCATTTTCATATGCAAATAAAAAGTGAAATTTCAAATGATTCGACCAGAAGATGACCCAGAAAAGCAACCCAAAAGGAAAGAAAAAGCTGAAGAGAAAGAAGTCAAGGCACAGAGATGTGAGAAGAGGCAGTTGGTGGTCATTCAGGAGGTGCTGGGGAGGGTCAAGGATAGGGAGCAGAGAGGGGAGCGGGGACATCGGGCCACAGACCCTGGAGGCTCTGACGGGCCTCTGCTGCCTGTGACACCAAATGGCAGAGCACTGAAACGGGGATTACGTGAGAATTCCTCCAACCCCATAAAGTTGAGAAATGAATTCAAGAAAAGCTGAATCACAGCACAAGTAATTAAAAGATGACAGGGAGGGCATTTCAGAACACAGAATACTTAAATATGTTTATCAAAGGGAGAGGTCTGGGAGCAGAGGCTCAAACAGGGGAGTAAGCCCTGGAAAAGGAAAAAAGCATTCTTCCCTCCTGGCAAGGAAGGAAGGCAGGAATGGGAATTCTAAAAGAGAAAAACTGAAATCTGAGGGAACTTATATTGAATGGCCTGGAATTTCTCAGAAGAGCAGACTCATGTGTACGGAATAAAAGACCATACCTGCTGTAGTAACTTCTTAATTCCGTCATAATCGTTATCTGAGATAGAATAAGCTTCAAATTCAATATTCACTTCCTGTAAATGACACACAAAATAAGTCACCATACGTAACTCACTAAGACAATTCAGGCATTATTTTCCATTTGCCCATTTTTCTTTTCCCTCTACCCGCCCACCCCCCATTCTTTTTGGCTCTATCTCCATCTACAGAACACGCCAGCAAAAGGACGAGAAGATGTTATCAGAACTATAACCATCTAGGCTTCAGAATAAAGAGCAAACATCGACAAGACTGCCATCTGCACAGATGACAGAGCACCTTCACACCATCTCCTCATCTGAAACCAAAGTCTGAGCATAACAGAGCACTCACAGTGACATGGTTTTAATGCAGAGAAAGTCTGCTCTGGGTAAAGCAAAGGAGAAGCTCTTACCTGATGGCAGTAAGTGTGAGCAAAGAAAAAACACTCCAAAAGTCCCTGGCATTGCCTGGAGCTTGATTCAGCCCATGGATACAAGGCCAGGCTTCATTCACTGGGCAAATGTTTACTGAGTCCACTCTGCCCCAAGCACTGTGATAGGCACTCAAGATGAAAGGCAGACATGAAGGATCACACCCTCCTGGAGCTTACAGTTTAGGTGTGAACACAGACGTTAAAGAAATAGTCATGGAAATAAATAGAAGATTACAACTTTGTAGGCTACAAAACAGGTGAATGGGGCTATAAGAAAAAGAAATAGGGAGTCAGAAATTCAGGAAAGGCTTCCCTTAGAGAAGTGACAATTGAGCTGGGAACTAAGGACTAGTAAAAAGAATTCCAGGCATAGGGAACAGCACATACTAAGGCCCTGAGGCAGGAGAAAACATGCTGAGTACAAGTAGCCAAAAGGTCTGTGCAGCTAGGCAAAAGGATCTCTCGCCATGAAACAACAGACTCTAAGAAGCAACACCACTGAAATATTCCATAAATAAACAAAAGGATTACTTCATTGCAAAAACAAAATCTTAAATGTTTTTAAGTACTAAATAAGATCAGCCTTTGAGGATCCTAAATCATGCATTACTAGTATTACTATTATTGCTGGAGGGTAAATTCTTACAAGCAGTATCACTGAATCAGAGGATTTACATATTTTAAGCTTTGATTTTGTCAAACAGCCCCCCCTTCAAAAAGGTTTCATCAATTTATCATCCTACCAACACTACATGCAAGCACCTAGTTTCTTACACTATCATCAGTGATGGCTACAATACAAATTTTCAATCACTGGTAGCCTGATTATCCATGTTAACGCAAGTACTGATTTCTACAACCCAAAGTTAGCTAAACAGCCAGTTCAGTTCAGTTCAGTTCAGCTCAGTCGTGTCCGACTCTCCGCGACCCCATGAATCACAGCACGCCAGGCCTCCCTGTCCATCACCAACTCCCGGAGTACACTCAAACTCATGTCCACAGAGTCAGTGATGCCATCCAGCCATCTCATTCTCCGTCATCCCCTTCTCCTCCCGCCCCCAACCTTTCCCAGCATCAGAGTCTTTTCCAGTGAGTCAACTCGTCGCATGAGGTGGCCAAAGTATTGCAATTTCAGCTTTAGCGTCAGTCCTTCCAATGAACACCCAGGATCGATCTCCTTTAGAATGGACTGGTTGGATCTCCTTGCAGTATAAGGGACTCTCAAGAGTCTTCTCCAACACCACAGTTCAAAAGCATCAATTCTTCAGAGATCAGCTTTCTTCACAGTCCAACTCTCACATCCATACATGACCACGGGAAAAACCATAGCCTTGACTAGACGGACCTTGGTTGGCAAAGTAATGTCTCTGCTTTTCAATATACTATCAAGGTTGGTCATAACTTTCCTTCCAAGGAGCAAGCGTCTTTTAATTTCATGGCTGCAATCAGCATCTGCAGTGATTTTGGAGCCCAAAAAAACAAAGTCTGACACTGATTCCACTGTTTTTCCATCTATTTCCCATGAAGTGATGGGACCAGATGCCATGATCTTTGTTTTCTGAATGTTGAGCTTCAAGCCAAACTTTTCACTCTCCTCTTTCACTTTCATCAAGAGGCTTTTGAGTTCCTCTTCACTTTCTGCCATAAGGGTAGTGTCATCTGCATATCTGAGGTTATTGCTATTTCTCCCAGCAATGTTGATTCCAGCTTGTGCTTCTTCCAGCCCAGCGTTCCTCATGATGTACTCTGCATATAAGTTAAATAAGCAAGGTGACAATATACAACCTTGACGTACACCTTTTCCTATTTGGAACCAGTCTGTTGTTCCATGTACAGTTCTAACTGTTGCTTCCTGACCTGCATACAGGTTTCTCAAGAGGCAGGTCAGGTGGTCTGGGATTCCCATCTCTTTCAGAATGTTCCACAGTTTATTGTGATCGACACAGTGAAAGGCTTTGGCATAGTCAATGAAGCAGAAATAGATGTTTTTCTGAAACTCTCTTGCTTTCTCCATGATCCAGCGGATGTTGGCAATTTGATCTCTGGTGCCTCTGCCTTTTCTAAAACCTGCTTAAACATCTGGGAGTTCACGGTTTACATACTGCTGAAGCCTGGCTTGGAGAATTTTGAGCATGACTTTACTAGCATGTGAGATGAGTGCAATTGTGCGGTAGTTTGAACATTCTTTGGCATTGCCTTTCTTTGGGATTGGAATGAAGACTGACCTCTTCCAGTCCTGTGGCCACTGCTGAGTTTTCCAAATCTGCTGGCATATTGAGTGCAGCACTTTCACAGCATCATCTTTCAAGACTTGAAATAGCTCAACTGGAATTCCGTCACCTCCACTAGCTTTGTTCGTAGTGATGCTTTCTAAGGCCCACTTGACTTCACAAACAGCCAGTTAGAAGTTCTAAATAAAAAATGGTGAGACCACATTCAAGGAAGGGGCCAAAGTAAAGAGCTGTTTTGTAGGGGAAAGCTCTGTTCCATGGAGCTTTATCACATTATTGGCCAGAGATGTATTAATACATCTTTTGTTACCTGAAGATTATTGACTGAAGCTGTTTCAATATTCACTTACAAAACTGCAAGCCACAGGTGTTAGTTTCTGCAAAAATCCCCCAGTCAGTAACAAGTTGTTATGTACCCGCTGCCATAACCACAGGCCTCACCCTGCACCCTCACTTCCCCCACTCATGTTCATCTCCCCATCACTCTCTTCCTTATTCTGATCCTGCCATACCAGCTGTCTCAGTCCAAGAACCATTAGAACTTTGGATTTTCTTACAAATGAAACGGGAACCCACTGGGGTAGTCAGAGCAAGGAAGGGAGAACAGAGCTACATTTTTTTTTTTTCTGGCCATGCCACGCAGCACAGAGATCTTAGTTCTGCAACCGGGGATCAAACCCAGGTCCCATGCAGAAGTTCTGGAACCAGGGATCAAACCCAGGTCCCATGCAGTGGAAGGGTAGTCTCAACCGAGACAGTCAGGAAAGTCCCCAGACCTATATTTTTAAAAGATCTCTCTGCTGTGAGTGGAGGAGAAATTGGAGGTTACAAGAATGGGGAAAGGCAAGCCAGTTAAAACGTACTACAGAAATCCAGTCAAGAGACCATGGAAGAGTGGCCTGTGACCAGCACAGAATCACTGATGAGAAATGTCTGGCTACTGATGGCAGAGCCAACAAGATTTTGAGGAAAAGGGAGGAATTAAATTTAACTTTCAGGTTTTGAACTTGAGCAGCTCGTGAATTTGGGGACCATTTATGAAAGCAGATAAGTTAGGGGGGTGCCAGGTGAAAAAGAACCAGGAATAGCTTTCCTGACATAAGAGAAGCCATTCTGGCCTTATCCATTTCGTATTCTAAGCCTTGCCACAGTGCTTGCCCTCAAACAGGTCTCAGTAATTAATTATCTGAAGGATACAGAGGAACAGAGAAAAGGTAATTAAACAACAGTGTGGTGATAAAAGTCCCAGTTCCTCCTCAAAGGATAAACATAATAATATCTGAGCTCTGCAGGAACTAAGGTCCCCACAAGGTGGAAGATGGAATAAAGATGGTGACCCTTCCGACTTCAATTAACCAAAGCTGGGGCTCGATCAACCTTTGCCTCAAGTTTATGCTTAATTCTCCTCTGCTTAAGCACATTCATGAATATACATGTACCCTTAACTTAAAAAAAAAAAGTTCTTTTCATTATAGGGGATTGAAATGCAAAAGTAGGAAGTCAAGAGATAGTAACTCGGAGGTTTGGCCTCAGAGTACAAAATGAAGTAGAGCAAAGGCTAACAGAGTTTTGTCAAGAGAACACATTGGTCACAGCAAACCCCCTCTTCCAATAACACAAGAGATGACTCTACACATGGACGTCACCAGATGGTGAATATAGAAATCAGATTAATTATATGATTTGCAGTCAAAGATGGAAAAGCTCTATACAGTCATCAAAAACAAAACTTGGAACTGACTGTGGCTCAGACGATGAGCTCTTTAGTGCAAAATTCAGGCTTAAATTGAAGAAAAGTAGGGGAAAGCCCTAGGCCATTCAGCTATGACTTAAATCCCTTATACAGTGGAAGTGACAAATAGATTCAAGGGATTAGAGCTGGTAGACAGAATGCCTGAAGAACTATGGATGGAGGTTCAGAACACTGTACAGGAAGCAGTGACCAAAACCAACCCAAAGAAAAGAAATGCAATCAGGCAAAGTGGTTGTCTGAGGAGGCTTTATAAATAGCTGAGCAAAGAAGTGAAAGGAAATGGAAAAAAGGAGACAAAAGGACAAATAAGAAAGCCTTCTTAAGGGAACAATACTAAGAAACAGAGGAAAACAACAGAATAGGAAAGACTGGAGATCTCATCAAGAAAACTGGAGATATCTAGGGGATGTTTCATGCAAGGACAGGCAGGATAAAGGACAGAAAAGGTATGGACCTAACAGAAGCAGAAGAGATTAAGAAGAGGTGGCAAGAATACACAGAACTACACAAAAAAGGTCTTCATGATCCAGATAACCACAATGGTGTGATCACTCACCTAGAGACAGACATCCAAGTGGGCCTTAGGAAGCATCACTATGAACAAAGCTAGTGGAGGTGATGGAATTCCAACTGAGCTATTCCAAATCCTAAAAGATGAGGCGGTTGAAGTGCTGCACTCAATATGTCAGCAAATTTGGAAAACTCAGCAGTGGTCACAGGACTGGAAAAGGTCAGTGTTCATTCCAACCCCAAAGAAGGGCAAAGCCAAAGAATGCTCAAACTATCATACAACTGTGCTCATTTCACATGCTAGCAAGACTATGCTCAAAATCCTTCAAGCAAGGCTTGTACGTGAACTGAGACCTTTGAGATGCACAGGCTGGGTTTAGAAAAAGAAGAACCAGAGATCAAACTGTCACCATTCATTGGCACAGAGAAAGCAAGGGAATTCTCAAAAAACATCTACTTCTGCTTCATCGACTATGCTAAAGACTTTGACTATATGGATCACAACAAACTGTAGAACATTGTTAAAGAGATGGAGCTACCAGACCACCTTACCTGTCTTCTGAGAAACCTGTATGCTGGTCAAGAAGCAACAGTTAGAACTGGACTTGGAACAACAGGTTGGCTCAAAATTGGGAAAGGGTTTGTCAAGGCTGTATACTGTCACCTTGTTTATTAAACTTCTACAAAGAGAACAGCATTCGAAATGCCAGGCTGAATGACTCCCAAGCTGGAATCAAGACTGTAAGAAGAAATATCAACAACCTCAGATATGCAGATGATATCACTCTAATTGCAGAAAGAGAAAAAAAACTGAAGAGCCTCTTGATGAGGGTGAGAGAGGAGAGTGAAAAAGCTGGCTTAAACTCAACATTAAGAGAAACTAAGATCATGACATCCAGTCCAATCACTTCATGGCAAAGAGAGGGAGGGAAAGTAAAAACAGTGACAGATTTTTATTTTCTTGGGCCCCCAAATCACTGCGGACAGTAACTGCAGCCATGAAACTGAAAGATGGTTGCTCCTTGGAAGGAAACCTATGACAAACCTAGATAGCATATTAAAAAGCAGAGACATCACTATTCCGACAAAGGTCTGTCTAGTCAAAGCTATGTCAACAGTTATGTATGGATGTGAGAGTTGGAACATAAAAAAGGCTGAGCACTGAAGAACTGATGCCTTTGAATTGTGCTACTGAAGACTCCTGAGAGTTTCCTGGACTGCAGGCAGATCAAACCAGTCAATCGTAAAGGAAATCAACTCTGAATATTCAACGAATAACTGATGATGAAGTTAAAGCTCCAATACTCTGGCCACCTGATGCGAAGAGCCAACTCACTGGAAAAGACCCTGATGCTGGGAAAGACACAGGGTAAGAAGAGAAGGGGGAGACAGAGGATGAAACTGTTAGGTAGGAAGTTAGGCAGGAGCAGCAAAGGGTGGCCTAACCAAAAAGGACGTGCGCTGACCTCTAAACCCCATCCCAGACATGCCTAGAGAAGCTCACAGATACGCTACAAAATAACCACGGAGACTTTTCCAACTCCTGCACAGATACCCTAGGCACACAGTGGATAGAAACCAACCACAGGGGCTTCCTCAACAAACCTTAGGCAGCTAGGAGCCCATTAAGGGTCCGTCAGCATCCTGCACATGTATACACCTGATTACAACAGACTGAACTACGGGAAGAGAGGCACAGCAGAGCCTGCTGTCAAGCAGCTGTCAATCAGTCTTGAGCGTACGCCCATCTGCATTCCATTTCTCAATTGGTGATGGGCACAAGCCCTATTTTGCACATTGCACAACAGAAAGGAGGAGACGGGAAGTAAAAAAGAGAGGAAAACCAGGAGGGATCATTACAGTAACTCCATTGGGGTAGGCCTGTTCCCATGCCTTGGGAGTGTCTATTTAATAAAAGATCTGTCTGCATGAGCTATAACTGAACTGTAACTTGTTTGTTGTTTTAAACCCGTTAGTCCATCATTCCAAATTTTTGTTGGCAATAAGACAAGAACTGAGGGAGAAAAATAAACCAACCTGACAGGATGGTTAGGTAGCATCGCCGAATCAATGGACATGAGTGTGAACAAACTCCAGGAGATAGTGAAGAACAGGGAAGCTTGGCATGCTGCAGTCCATAGGGTCACAGAGAGTTGGACAGGACTTAACGACTGAACAACAATCACAACTTAAAACCCCCTCAGTTTTGCTGTTTGGGGAGACACGGCTTTGGGAAAGACCCTCAGTGTTCTCCTTACTCGCTGCAAGAATAAATTCTTCCTTCTTCCAATCTCGGGCTTGGCTGTGTCTACAGGCTCTACACCCAAGAAGGGAACCCAGTTTTCGGGAAACATTTACAAATGGCAAAGACTAGGAGTAGGGGCATAAATTACCATTTTGGCTTTGGACATGTTAAGTTTGGAGTACCTATTAGGCATTCTAGGGTCTCAAGGATCATTCAGTCTTAATTACTCATTCAACAAATATTCCGTTCAGTTGCTCACTGTGTCCAACTCTTTGCAACTCCATGGACTGCAGCATGCCAGGCTTCCCTGTCCATCACCAACTCCCAGAGCTTATTCAAACTCATGTCCATTGAGTCGGTGATGCCACTCAACCATTTCATCCTGTCGTCCCCTTTTTTCCAATGAGTCAGTTCTTTGCATCAGGTGGCCAAAGTAATGGAGTTTCAGCTTCAGCATCAGTCCTTCCAATGAATATTCAGGACTGATTTCCTTTAGAATGGACTGGTAGGATCTCCTTGTTGTCGCAGCAAGAAGACTTTCAAGAGTCTCAAGAGTCTTCTCCAACACCACAATTCAAAAGCATCAATTCTTCCCTGCTCAGCTTTCTTTATGGTCCAGCTCTCACATCCATACATGACTACTGGAAAAACCATAGTTTTGACTAGATGGACGTTTGTTGGCAAAGTAATGCCTCTGACAGTCGTTCAGTCCTGCCCAACTCTTTGTGATCCCACGGACTGCAGCCCCACCAGACTCCTCTGTCCATGGAATTCCCCAGGCAAGGATACTGGAGTGGGGAGCCATTTCCTTCTTCAGGGGATCTTCCCGACCCAGGGATTGAACCCAGATCGCCTGCCCTGCAGGCAGATTCTTTACCGACTGAGCTTTGTTAGAAAAGTAACGTCTCTGCTTTATAACAAACAACAAACATTAAGTATCCCTACAGCCAGGCTCTATAGTAGGACCCACTTCTATGAGAACGTGTCACCAGGACTTGATTTGAAGGGAAGATACGTCGACTTAGCTGAGACTTGAACAACGGAGGGAAATCACTACAGAAATAATACAGGCGGCGCGAAGAGCTGAAGAGGAGGCGGGCCTCCGAGAAACGCGGCGGGGCCGCCGTGAGGGAGGCGGGTACCGCGACCCCCGGCACCGAGGCCGCGGGGAGGGCAGTGAATGGACTCCGGGCCTTGACGACCACGAGGACTTGTGGCTTCAGCCTGAGAACTGAACACTGCCACCGAGGAGGGTGGTGCGGCGACAGGAGGGCCCCGGGCCCCGCGCCGCCCCGGCCTGGGCAGGCCTTCTGAAAACACCTTTGTGGCTGCGTTGTGTCAAAGACCGACGTGGTGCCTGTGTGAGGGCCTTCCCTCACCTCCAGGTTCTGTTTCAAGACCCTCAGGTAGCGGGAAGCCGCCACTTCAGGCAGCTCACCCATTCACACGGCTTTTGCTGCCAAAAAGTTTACGTTTCTTTCCCCAGACAGAAGGTAAACCGGGGTCGCACGGGCGTCTCACCTCATTGACGACCTCGTCCTCTTCATCCTCTTCTTCGTCACTGTCGTCTTCGCCCTCCTCCACTTCGTCCTCCTCGTCCTCATTGCCCAGAGCAGGGGGCTCGGGGCTCACCGCCCGCCGCTTCGGCCGGGACGCCATGTTACCGGCGCCTCTGCGCCTGCGCAACCCCCGCGCGCCCGCCCTTCCGGATCCACCCATTCCAGCCGAGGGGGGACGGGTGGCAGGGCACGAAGACCTTCGGCGCGGAGTCGGCCTCGACCCCACAGCCGTGAAGTCCGAAAGTCAAGTCCAATTTGGGGGGTCCTATCTTGGCCTTTTCTTCCTCCTTCCATCGAGCTTCTCGTCTTTCCAAGTGTCTCCTCAACACCCCCCCCCGCTTTGCGCAGTGGTTTGACCCATCCTACTAGGTCGCTGGGCCTGGGTGCCAGTGCGCATGCGCGAGCTTCGGCGTGGGCTCCTGGATTCTCCAGCCCCGGCGCAGGTGCCCGGTGACTGGGGGCGGGGCTTGGACTGTCGTCATGGCAACGCCGGCCACGTGGTGAGGGGGCCGCCCTCCCGGCTCTGCGCTGCTAGCCGCAGCCCGGCGGCCTGCAGGCGGAAACCCTGAGAGTACGCCTCGGAGTGGGCGCCTGCCCTGCGCCTCGCCAGCCCGGCCAGGTAGGTGTCGCCTGTGCACGGTACCGGCAAAGACACACGAGTTCCGCGGACGCACCGGGACCCGCCTGCGGGACTGCCTGTGCGTGTCGAGTTGGCAGCGGAACCCCTTAGGCCGCTGCTGGCCTGGGTGGGCGCTGGGCCGTGGTGCGTGGTCCCTGAAGGGAAAGAAGGTCGCGGGACCAGAGCAGATGCCCCAACCCGGCAGGCGTCGCCCAGCACAGTCGGTGGCACAGCCTTGTCCGTAATCAGTGAATGTGATCCTGGTACCTACCCTTGGCCCACTGTTCTTAAGCGCATTTCTCGATCTGAAGGTTTCTTTAAAATCACGCATCAACCTCATCTGCTTTAGGGCAAGTTGTTGTTGGTTCAGTCGCTAAGTTCTGTCCAACTCGGGGACCCCCATGGACTGCAGCAAGCCAGGCTTGCAATGCAGGAGACTCAGGTGGGATCACTGGGTAGGGAAGGTCCCCCTGGAGAAGGAAAGGAGTATCAACTCCAGTATTCTTGCCTGGAGAATTCTGTGGACTGGCCCATGGGGTCTCAAAGAGTCAGACACAACTGAGGGACTGACACTTTCACTTAGGGCTTTCCTGGGGGCTCAGACAGTAAAGAATCTCCCTTCTATGCAGTAGACCTGGACTTGATTCCTGCGGTCAGCAGGATCCCCTGGAGTAGGAAATAGCAATCCACTCCAGTATTCTTGCCTGATGGCTGCTCTGGCTCTTCATTGTCGCACACAGGCTTCTCCTCGATTCTTAGCCACTGGCCCAGCAGGGACGTCCCAACCCCTCCCTTGTTGAGAAGGGGTCTGTGGACCTTTCTCTGAGCCCTGGGATTCTGCCCTCGGCTGTATTTGCCCAGTAGTTCAGTGACTGGTACCTGTCAGTCGTGAGGGGGTAGATGTGGAGGAGAGTCAATTCTCTGCACAGTCTCAGCTTTAAATCTTCAGTTACTAAGAAAAGTACCAGTGTGTTGGCTTGACTGTCTGAGTGCACGTGTCCATTGATCTGTTTCTCAGTGAACTTGGTGATACGGGTTCTGGAGTGGCCAGGAAGCTTCAGCGGTGGCTCTTCTTAGTTCTACCTTAGAGATGCTTAGAGCAATGGCCGAGAAAGGCCAAGGGCAGTATTTGATTTTTATTTTTCAAGTCCTGCAGCCCATCTCATGGAATTTTTAAGCAGTCATTATCCAGAAGGCATCGGTTTTATTACCCCAGAGAACCACAGAGTAGAACCCAGAAGAAATATTTTCCTTATTTGCAGTGAGTAGATTTGGTTTGCTGTCACATGTTTTTATTATCCAACTAAGGCTTGCCAGGCGGCCCAGTGATAGAGAATCCATGTGCTAATGCAGGAGACTCAGGTTCGATCCCTGGGCCGGGAAGATCCCCTGAAGAAGGAAATGACAGCCCACTCCAGTATTCTTGCTTGGGGAATACCATGGACAGAGGAGCCTGGCGGGTTACAGTCCATGGGGTCACAGGAGAGTCAAGCATGATTTAATGACTACATAACAACAACTGGGTAGCTGTCATTCATTATCTGCTTTGCGTCACTCCGTGCCTTGGGAGGGCAGAGGGTATTCCCATTTAACAGGGGAGAAAACAAGATCACGTCGTGGCCAGTCAAGCTGGGACCAGAACCCAACTCCCTTGGCCCTTCATCCTGTGCTTGTTCGGTGACCCCGCACTTCCCTCTTTATGTTGCCCCAGAGAGAAAGGGAGGAGAAAGTGCAAGCAGAACAGGACATCCATCAACAGGACATCGCCATTGCTACTAAGTCCATACTCCCTAACAGGGCCAGACGAGGCCGTCTCCCCACTCTACCCTGCACACTCCACCCCAGGCCTCTCCCCACCCCTCAGGCTTGGTCCTGTGCAGCCTCCAGTCTGAACATGATCCTCCAGGAACATTGGGTCCTCCAGGAAGCATTCTGGGCTCTGCTTGGGTGAGGATGTGTGTCCCACTTCTCTAACAGAGAACCGATAACATTGGCTGAAACAGGATAGAACGTTTCTTTCCTCTGATGTAAACTCTCTGGCTGACTGGTGGCTCTGCCACGCAAAGAGCTCCTTGCATCACCCCCAGCGCAGGACCCTGCAGCTCTTACTGGCCAACCCCATCCGTCCTCCACCAGGCAGGAAGGGGAGGGCAGGAACGGCACTTCCTGTCCAGGCGCAACCGGAAGTGTGTGCATCACTTCCACTTCCATCCCTTGGACCAGCACCTCCTCACCTGACCACATCCATCGGCACGTATTTGTCCCGGGCATCCACGTGCCCGACATTATGAAGGGCTCCTTTCTGTGAGGAAGGAGGGAGAAATGGATATTTGGGGGTCCAGTGGGCCCCCGTTTCTCAGTGAACCAGAGTCTCCCTGGTCCTTGCGCTTGAGTCACGCCTGCCCTTCTCCCCTGGGGAAGCCCCAGGCCCCTTCCTGCTGTTGCTCAGTCACCAAGTCACGTGCGACTCTGCAGCTCCGCGAACTGCAGCACACCAGCTTTCCCTGTGCCTGACTGTCTCCCGGAGCTTGCTCAAACTCACGTCCATCGAGTCGGTGGTGCCATCCAACCATCTCATCCTCTGTCACTCACTTCTCCTGCCACCCAGTGACATGCATCCCTGCACCCCCAGATGGGGAGGCGTGTCAGCCAGGGTTCACCAGAGAGAACAGTGGGGGACACAATCAGGAGACTTGGTGCAAGGAATCGCCTTGCGCAGCTGTAGGGGCTGGCGAGGAAAGGCTGAAATCCACGGTGCAAGCCGACGGGAAGGGCAGGGCGGGCTCGGGCACTACCTGCAGCTGCAGCCACAGTGGCATTCCTTCTTCCTCGAGGAAACCTCAGTTCTGCTCTTTAGGCCTTCCTATTGACTGAAGCAGGCCCTCCCTGATGACCTAGGATCATCTCTTCTACTAAAAGCCAACGAATGGTGAGTGGATCACCTCTGCAGAGTGCCTGCCCAGCAACACCTAAGTTAGCATTTCTGAATAAATGGGGAAAACGAGCCCGGCCAAGTTGGCACCTCAGAGTGAGCATCCTGGAAAGGGGGATTTCTGGTTTCTATGGGCGTCGCATGGTGAGACACAACGCTGCGGCCTCTTTCTCCAGCTAACTGCTAGAAAGCAGCAATAATTGAACTTGGCTTCATAATTATTATTAGTTCACCCAGGATTGGTTGCTTAGATACAAAGCAATTCATTTGGAGCCAGAGTTTCCTAAGGTCCCATAGATGTTATAAGTTTCCAGAAATATGTTCAGTGATTATTTATTAGTAATGGCTCCCAGCGTTAACACATTTCTGCTCCAAACGACATACTCCCTTTGACTGTTATCAGCCACTGTATATTCATTAAGTAACTGCTAGTCTAATGCTACTTGCGGGATGTAATCCGCGTTTCCAGCAGGGTTTGTTCTGAAGGTCTTCGGCAGCTTTTGTTTGGAGGCTTTTGGGATGGTTATAATGTGCTTTTTCCTCCTTTGATATAAGAGGAGTTTAATGTTTACTGTAAAAATAAAATTGGGTGATACAAAAAGAATTAGAGAAGAAAATAATCACCCTAACCCAGCAGCAGAGAATATTCTTTCATGTATATGTGTATATAAAATCTGTAAGATCACACATGTCATGCAATTCTGTATCCTGCCTTTTTAAACTTAACATTATTTTGCAGTTAAATAACCCATGTAATTAAGTTGTTTATGGATATTTTAGTGATTTTTTTGTAGACTTGGACCGTGATTTATTTAGCCATTCTCTCCTTGTTGGACATTTACATTGTTTCTGATTGTTTGCAATTATAAAGCATACCGGGATACAAACTTGCAGCTAAGTTTTGAGGATCTAATGAATAGCGTGGTGGTTATAATCAACAATATTGTATTATCAACTTCAAAGCTGCCAAGAGACTAGATCTTAATTGCTCTTACCACAGAAGAGAATTGATAATTTTATGCAGTGATAGAAGTGTTAGCTAATGTTACAGAGGTATTGTATCACAACATAAAAATGGATTAAATCACACTGTACACCTTAAACTTGCCTTATGTTATATTTCAATTTAAAAAAAAGAATACCAGGATGAACACCTTTATGTTAATCTTTGCACACATTTATGAGTATCACCTTAGAATTTATTCTAAAAGTGAAACTATAGGAAGAAAGGGTATGAATATGTACTCCTTTTGAGATATATCAACAGGCTTTTCCCAGGTTTCTCAAAAATTTTTGAAAGATTATCTCATGTTACTTGACTACATTGTAAAACGTATGAGAAGAGTCAATATAATCATTTCCTCAAGAGCTTATAAGCAACTGAGTAGATTTATCAAGAAATGGAAGTAATTATTCCTTTCCTTAAAAGATACTCATTTCTCTTATTTATTATTGATTCAGCCCAGAATTTGCGTCACTTCTCTTCCGTGAGTCTCCAGTGTTCCGCTAGGACACTGCCTTTCCCGAGTGACTTTAATCCGCCTTTTCAAGTGATATCAAGTGCCAGTCTGCTGTCCGTGGGCCTTATCGGTGACAGGGTCTTCAGAAGGAGCAAGCACATAAATGCCGAGTCATTGTGGGGGAGGGAGAGGCCAGCCAAGCTACCGCTGATTACCTGCACCCCACGCCCGCCCAGCTGGCCCTGCTCAGGAAGAGCCTTGGAGATCGAGTAAACATCCCCTTTCCCTGCCCTGTAGCACCCTGTAAGGACTGCCAGGCCATAATGAAGGTTCTTTTGCTGAAAGACCCCAAGGAGGACGACTGTGGCCAGGACCCCTACGTCAGGGTAAGTGCTTGGCACACGCAGTCCCAGAATGCCTGGCCCTGCCTGTGTTGAAGTCAGTCAAGGGTGGGGCGATCTGCAAACAGTTGAGGAGTGGGCACAGTGTAAATTGTGAAACAGGCCCCTTTTCCTTATTAAAAAAACAAACCCTGCCAGCTCAAAGCTTTACCCTTTTATTTGCAGGAGCTGGGGTTATATGGGCTCGAAGCGACCTTGATCCCTGTTTTATCGTTTGAGTTTCTGTCTCTCCCCAGTCTGTCGGAGAAGGTAAGGTTCGCCAGCCCCTGAGCACCATCGTTTTCCAATGAGACACCTCTGGTTCCCGTGGCATCCTTGCCAACCCGAGTAGGAAGGACCCATTGATGAGCACTCGTCTCACTGTCTGGCTGCGTGAACTCACCTGCCCCAGTACTCGGCTGCTGTTGGATCCTCAGCCCGAGCCTCTAGCAGCCCCTGCAGAAAGTCCCCTGACCCAGAGGCAGGCCCACAGCGAGGCCCCGCCTGCCTGCTCTCAGCCGAGCAGACCCTTCCCCTTCCTCCTCTCCTGCAGGCCTTGCCCCGCCCCCCTACCTCAGCAGAGAGCCCAGCAGCTGCTGTTTCTCCCCAGGCCGGGCACCTTGGCCGGGTCCCCCAGCAGATAAGAGGGAGGGTTGGGGCTGCTACCCCCGGGTTGGGGTGATAGATTACAGCTGGGGACGGCCCCAGGGAAGTCCCATTGGAACAGTTCCAGCTGAAGATGCCCAGCAGCCTCCACCACTATCCACCTGCCACCAGATAACTTCCACAGGGACTCCGTTCTGGACACGTGGGCCGAGAGGCAGGGGCTTCACGGGATGGGTGTGCCCACCCCTGCCCACTGGGCTCCTGGGCCGCTGTGAGCCCCAGGCTCCCCCCTCCCCCGCCCTGCCCCCATGCTCTGCATACTGGAGTCTACCTGTCACTCACCTCTCTGCTTCCTCCCTTCTGTTTGAGCTGAATGTTGAATTATTCATTCAACAGTTGGCATCTGCCCTGACTGTGTGCTGTGAGGACTATGTAAGGGACCCCCATAAGCAGCTTTAATGGAAGCAGAGCTCATCATCTGAGCTCGTTAATAGGACCCCAGTGGTCTGAAAAACGCTAGAAGCAGGAGCCTCTCCGTCACCCCCAGCTAGTCTGTTTCCTGAGGAGGTGTCTGAGCTCCATCTGAAGCTCTGGTGGTGCGGTGAGTGAGTGCTCGGGCTTGGGCACCGTGGAGACACTTGCTCAGATCGCAGCTCCACCCCTCACCTAGGCTGCTTCCTCATCCTCGCCAAGCCTCTGTCTTAATCCGATCAATTCGAGTCTTTCCACCCATCACAGGGTATCTTCACATGTTCGGTGCAGGAGTGTGTGTAAGACAGCCCACTGCCTGGCTCAGAAAACAAGATCAGTAGATTTTGTCCCCATTTTTATCCTCAAAAACTGGGGTTTCAGCATGGATATTGCTCCTTGAATATTCCAGCTTATTACGGATTCAGGTCCAGTCTGTGGTACTGCCTAGACCCCAGCCATGCCCGGACTGAGTCACATCCCCTCTGCTCCCTTACGCCTGTCACCCTGCGTCACACTGACCCGTCCCTCCCGAAGACTGTGACCTCTTTGAGGGAAATGGTATGAATTTACCTGTGTGTTCTTAAAGACCTGGAGTAGTTCAGGCACATAGTGAGCTCTCCTGTCTTGAGTGAATGGAAAGATGGATAGATGGGTGGATGGAAGGTAGATGGATGGGTGGGTGGATGGATGGTGGATGGATGGGTGGGTGGATGGATGGATGGATGGTGGATGGATGGATGGATGGATGGATGGATGGTGGATGGATGGATGGATGGGTGGGTGGATGGATGGATGGATGGATGGTGGATGGATGGATGGATGGGTGGGTGGATGGATGGATGGTGGATGGATGGGTGGGTGGATGGATGGTGGATGGGTGGGTGGGTGGATGGATGGATGGATGGTGGATGGATGGATGGTGGATGGATGGATGGATGGATGGGTGGGTGGATGGATGGATGGTGGATGGATGGATGGATGGGTGGATGGATGGATGGTGGATGGATGGATGGATGGATGGGTGGATGGATGGATGGTGGATGGATGGATGGATGGTGGGTGGATGGATGGATGGTGGGTGGATGGATGGATGGTGGATGGATGGATGGATGGATGGGTGGGTGGATGGATGGATGGGTGGATGGATGGATGGTGGATGGGTGGATGGATGGATGGGTGGATGGATGGATGGTGGATGGATGGATGGATGGATGGGTGGATGGATGGATGGGTAGATGGATGGATGGAAAGATGGGTGGATGGAAAGATAGATGGATGTAGTTTGCCTGCTACTTTTGGGAAGATGTGGAATCCTGGGCAGCGTTGAGCTCGGCCATCGTATAAAATTCCTCTGCCATTGTTTGGTGTGCAGCTGTCTCATCCCGAAGGTTACGGGGGACTCATTTTCACCAGCCCCAGAGCGGTGGAAGCCGTGGAGCGGTGTTTGCAGAAAGACACTAAAGCTGAAGGTGAGGGTGGGATCTGCTGTGAATCCCTCTGGATGTCACTCTGGTTTCTCCCGTCGGTGATGCTCAGGCTAGAAACAGCTGGACCTCACATTTGAAACAGCGCAGTAACTTTTAGTTCAAAAAGTATTTAGGTACCAAGTTCCTTCATGTCTGTGTTACCTTTGGAAGGAGCAGAAGCTGAGATTCCCTCTTCTAGGCTGTTTCTTAGTGTCCCACCCAGAATAGCGTCACCTGGGAGCCTTCTGATGGGAGCGAGCACTTTGAGGTGCCAAGTCCCCAGGAAACGGGACCATGCTGCCTCTTAAACCCCCAGACGGGTGTCAGATCTTAGGAAGGAAAAACTAATGTTTCCTTATCTCCTAAAAGGGTGTTTAATGCCAAGTGGCCTTGTGATACTTTTTTTTTTCTTTTCAGTATTTCTTTAACCAATATTTTTAAATGTTTACTTTTGTCATAAAATGATAACATCCTCTATAAAACTGTGTTTGTTTCTAAACCTGAAATGTATTATCTCTACTTTGACCTAATGGATACATGAGCCTTCCTATCTGAGATGACAGTTTGTTGACTGCTTTGGTTTATGTCCCAAATAAAATCAGTTGTATTGGACGGCAGAGGATGGGGTGGTTAGATAGCATCACCAACTTAGTGGATATGAATTTGAGCAAAGTCCAAGAGATAGTGAAGGACAGAGGAGCCTGGCATGCTGCAGTCCATGGGGTCGCAGAGTCGGACCCGACTTAGCGAGTAAACAGCCGTTGCTTTATTAGAGATTTAAATTGCCTCGTTTTCACAAGCAGTAACTTTTTTCTCTAAAAGTGTAGATTTTGGGGGGAATTCCCTGGTGGTCCAGTGGTTAGGACTCAGTGCTTTCACTGCTGTGGCCGTTGGTTCAGTCCCTGGTCTGGGGACCAAGATCCCACAAGTCTCATGGCGTGGCCAAAGGAAAAAGGGTAGATTTTTATATTTTAATATCACCAAGCAAATTAATTCTTCATTATGTTTGTTTACTAGTATTCATTAAAAATGCTTCTAGTGCCAGCTGTGGAAATGACTTAATATTTCAAGCAAGGCATACTGAAACATTTGGCCAAAGTGATTTTTAAAAACTTGCCTGCTGACTATGAATAGAATATAAAAATGGATTTTAGTTTGAGATGCTGTTCTTTATATCTTATCATTAATAGTTTGCCTTGCTCACAAGTTTTTTAGGATGAACAAACAGCCGCAGGCAGCAGTCCAAACGGCCACCATGGTATTTGCAACTCACATCGAATTTCATGTTTTACAGCCTGGAAAAAGTCTCTGAAAGAAAAATGGAATGCTAAGTCGGTGTATGTGGTGGGAAATGCTACTGCTTCTCTAGGTAAGCAGTCGAGGCCCAAATAAAACACCAAAGAATGACTGTGATATTGTGATTATTAAAAAAAATGTATATTTGGTCTTTATCCCTATTCCTGGCCCAGGCCTCCTAAAACCCTTGGAATTTCCTAAGTGATAAGGGAAAAAAAAGGTATCTTTTGTTATTCATAACAGACTTATTTCAACTCCATCTGAGTTGACTTAACTGCAGTGACTTTTGGGAAGCCCTTGTAAACGGGGCTAGTTGCCATGGGAACCAATCCCATGATTCCAGTGGGAGCTTTCAGATCCTGCCCTCCCTGCCCCCACCTCCAGGGAGAAGGATGGGTGGGGTGCCCCGAGGTTGAATTAATGACCAGTGACCAATGACTTGGTCCATTGTGCCCATGCAGTGCAGCCACCATAAAAATCCAAAGGGCAGTTTCACGAGGAGCTGGGAGGCCCAGGCCCCCCGAACCATCCCTGCTCAATGCAGCCCCTCCATCTGGCTGTTCATTGACACCCTTTGAAATATCCATTGTAAGAAGCCAGCAACAGTAAATTACACCTTTTCCCTGAGTTCTGTGAGCTGTTCTAGCAAGTGATCCAACTCAAGGAGTGGGCTGGGAGACCCTCCGACTCAGAGCCAGTCTGTCAGAAGCACAAGAGACGACGTAGGTTTGAAGTAGGGGCGGTGTGATCCGGGCCTTGGGATATGACGCTGCCTCCTTGGAGAGAGTGTCAGACATGAGTTAAGTTGTCGGACACCCAGCTGAGAGCTGGAGAACTGCTGGCTGTGGAAAACCCGCCCCCGGGGCAACCAGAGTGTGAGTGTGGTGGAGAGCAGAGAGGGAACGGGAGATGTCCCTCCCCACTGACCTGACTTAGTTCACGGAACCCCGTGGTGTAGTTTAAAACAGATTCTTTTCCTTATCAGTTCATAACGAGTAGTTAGTCAACCACATAATGATGCCAGTAAGGCTGTGGTGAAATAAATATATTCAGATACGGCTAAATGGCGTTGAAAATCAGTTCCCATGTTTTGAGAAATACTTGGTCAGCATGTATTCAAAGGCTTTGCTAAATTATTTGTACCCTTTGGCCCACTCATCCCTTCTCTGATAATCTATCCAAAAGTAGTAATCCCAAATAGGAGAAATGTTTGTATCAGTTCAGTTGCTCAGTCATGTCCGACTCTTTGTGACCCCATGGGCTGCAGCACACCAGGCTTCCCTGTCCATCACCAACTCCCGGAGTTTACTCAAACTCAAGTCCATAGTCGGTGATGCCATCCAACCATCTCATCCTCTGTCGTCCCCTTCTCCTCCTGCCCTCAATCTTTCCCAGCATCAGGGTCTTTTCCAATGAGTCAGTTTTTCGCATCAGGTAGCCAAAGTATTAAGAGTTTCAGCTTCAGCATCAGTCCTTCCAATGAATATTCAGGACCGATTTCATTTAGGATGGACTGGTTGGATCTCCTCACTGTCAAAGGGACTCTCAAAGAGTCTTTTGGGTGAGGGTGGGGGGTTGGGATACACAACTATATCGTCGTGTTACTTATAATGTAAAAAAATGAAAAACCCGAAGTGTCCACTAACGGGGGAAGAGTTCAATTTAAATGATAATGGATCTGTGTGACGGTTATGTCGTTTCGTCTTTTATATATACATCTTTATTTTGAAGGGAACTTATAGGTAAGGCATAAATACAAGGCAAAGAACTTAATTTTTCCTGAACCTTTTGAGAGTAAGTTGCTAACTTGACCCCGCATCACCCAAAGCCACAGGTCTGGGGGCCGCGGGGCAGCGGGGGCTGCGGGCTGGGACCCAGCTCCCTCCTGGGCGCACGATGCCTCCTCCCAGCTCCCACACAGCTTCCGAGGGGAGACACTCCGTGTGTTTGTAAAGCACATGCCTTCGTCTCTGCATCTTTAAAACACGACCCTGGAACAGAAGGACTTTAACAACCATGTAAAGAAATAGGTGTTGTTGTTGTTTTCCAGTGAATAGAATTGGCCTGCATACAGAAGGAGAAAGCTGTGGAAATGCAGAAAAGCTTGCAGAATACATTTGCTCCAGTAAGTAGAGCAGGGCCCCAGTGAAGCCTGGTACTGCTGTTGGGTGGCCTCCCAGCCAGCACCTCGGGGAAGGGCCGTCTCCTCAGTGCCCTCTTGGTAATGACACAGCTGATTTGAGTGCATGCACCCCTCTGGGTTCTCGGCGCCTTGTATCCGCTGCTGTCTTGTATCAGGTGCCTTGTGTCTGCTTCCGTCTGTGCTTGTCTGAAGTTCAGCCCACTGCCTTCTACCCGCTCCACCCAAGGACTGGAGGCAACTTGAACTTGACACAGAATGACAGGGCTGGAGACACAACCAGAAAAACAGGACTTCCTGGGGATTGTAAGGGGCGGGTGGAGGCAGCAGGAGCTACTGGGCACCGTCTGTCTGTCTGTCTGTCTGCCAGCTCCCCCACCTGCCCTTCCTTGTAGGAGCCGCTTCCTTCTCTGAATTCCCTCCCCGCAAAGCCCCCTCCTCTGTGAAGAACCCCACCCATCACCCCCTCGTAAGCTCATCATTGGGCAGCTCACGGGCTGAGACTTAAAATGGCACGGGTTCTAGGGAGGTTTGTGTTTCAGTAGGGATTAGGCTTTGACTAGTTATGAAATTCTTAGCTTAACGGACCTGGAGGCCGTTAGAGTTTCACGGACAGACACGTCTCCAGTGAAATGACACTGACCCCCTCCCTCTCATCACCCGTCTTGCCTACAGAGACGGAAGCCTCTGCCCTGGCCACATTGCGCGCTCTCAGGACTTTCTGTACTTTTCCGTACAACTGCCCAGCAGGCCGGGCCCCCTTCCTGTTAAAGGAGCTCAGCGCATCCGAGCTCCAAGGTTCACCATCCTGTGTGGGGTTAGACTCCTGCCAGGCCCTGGTCGCTCCCTGTCATCCCAGGGAGACCTCACCGCTCACCTCTGCAGAACACTCAACCAGCTTTCACACTGGCCTGTTTAGCTGAGCTCATCCCAGAAAGGAATTTTTTAAATTCATGTCTTCATTCGTTTTCCATAAGTGATCTTATGACAAAGAGGAAGAGCGGTGTGGTCAAGCAGTGCCCTGGTGGGAGATGCTGTCGGTTTCCATGGTGATGTGATGGGCCATGGGCATCCTTCCCCTGGAGGCTGTTTCCCGTCAGGCCTCCACTCTGCAGAGAGGCCCAGTGGGCCCGTCTGTCTGCTCCATCTCCAAGAGGCACAGAGAGGGCCAGGGAGCAGGCTCGCTGCTGTCTGACTTGATCAGAGCACTTGGGCCCATCGGTTTTGTTGGAGCTGGTGTCTCCATGGTGTCTCCACGATTCTGCAAAGAGAGGCCTCCAGCTGATTCTCCCAGAGCAGAGATGTATGCAGGGACAGGAAGCAGGGCCGTTCTGAGCAGGCTGGGCCCCCCCGCCCCCAGCGTCCCTCAGCCCCTCAGCCCCTCGGGCACCTGGCCTGGCGGCCACCATCCCCACCATAACAAAAGTGGCCTTGCAGCTGGTCTCTGTTGGGGCGGCTGCATGTCCAACATCCATGCTCGGCTCCCATTTGCTGCCTGCCCGTGGAGCCCAGGTTCCAGCCGGTCCCCTCCGGAGGCAGAGACTGTTACTCCAGGGCCGGTACCAGGCCTGACCTCTGACCCAGCTCTGCACGCTCACCGCTGCCCGGGGCCACCAGAGTGGGAGGGGCTTCGGAAGCTGGGGTGACTGCAGTCCCAGGCATGCGTGGGTGTTAGTATTCCACATGCTGTCTCCCCCCAGGACCCCGAGAGCTTCCTCCACTCGACCCTGGAACTGACCTGACCCAAGGCGGGGCCTGGGGGCTGCGCCTCCCACACCCCGACACATTACCTCCGGCCTGTCTACAACGCCTGCCTGTTTATTTGCAGGAGAGTCGTCGGCACTGCCTCTTCTGTTTCCCTGCGGAACCCTCAAAAGAGAGATCCTGCCAAAAATGCTCAAGGACAAAGGTGAACGAATGCTCTGGCCCTCGGCGCCACGCCTGCCCCGGCCCTCGGGGCTCCTGAGAGCCCCCCTGCGCGGTGACCAAGCGTCACCCCAGAGCCCTCGAGGGAGAGCACGGCTGGGCTGAACCAGTAGGGCTGGGAGGTGGGCGCCCCTCAGGTACGGGGTGCAGGCGCCTTCCTGCTTCAGATCCGCTCCCCGCCACCCGCTGAACTCAGCTGGGGGACAGCGGGGGGCCCGGAGCCCTCACCAGGACCGCGGTGGTGGTGGGGTGGCTGGGACCCCCGGGTGGGCACATGGGGAAGCCAGTCTTCGGGGAGAGCCGATCTCATCAAGCACGCGGCAGCCTGCAGCTCAGCTGACCTAGACCTGCTCCCGCTCTAACCCTGCACTCCATCCCAGGGTGCCAGGGACCGAGCTGTCCGGGCTCCCAAAGGCTTGTGGCTGCTGACGCCCCAGGCCTACAGACCCCCGCGCGGTCTGCCTCCAGCCCCAGCCTGCAGGGTGGGAGTCCACGCGGACAGCAGCCATGGCGGGAGTGGCCAGGGCCAGGCCTGTGGACGGTTCACACAGATGCGGGGACAAAAGGAACCGTGGTCCCGAGGGGGGCTGAGGCTTCGGGACCCCATCCTTCCCTGTCATCTCCGCCTCCTGCACCGTGTGACCACTTCGCAGCATTGGGTGGGGTGCGGAGGGCCGGCCCAGCCCACGCCCCTTGGTGCCCTGCCACTTGTTCTGGGAGGGTCGTGCGTCCCTGGGGGGCCTCTACTAAAGGTGCCCCATGGTCTGTTCCCGGCGCGGTAAAGCCTGTCTCCTGGTCTCCATTGTGTCCAGGGATCCCCTTGGAGAGTGTAACCGTCTACCAGACTGTCCCACACCCAGGGATCCAGGGGAACCTCACCAGCTACTATAGCCAGCAGGTGCGTGCCGCTTCCTGGGAGCGCGGGCCGGGGGCCCCTGGGTGGCACAGGCAGGGTTGAGGGGCTCCTGCCTCCCGATAGAGGCTCTACTGCCCATCGCAGCTTGTGACTTGCGGTGGGGGGGCGGGGAGTGTCCCGTCTTTTGGTTCCATCTCTGTATCTGAGAAGTAGGAACAGACCCAATCTGGTAAGAATTTTCAAGGGTTAAAGAAGATAATTTACACAAAGACCTCTATGTAGCATTCAAGACTGAGAAAGCCGGGGGTCAGCAGTGGCCTTGACACTTCCTCACCGTGGGGTGGAGCGGTGGTGGAGCTGCAGGGCAGGGGCTGGAGAGGGCTGAGGTACATACCAAGCGGGCCCACAGGGCGGGCCGTGGTCTGGGTCGACCTGGGGAGGCAGTGGGAACCTTTGGAGGCTTCAGGCAGAAGAGTGCTCAGCTCTTGGGTTGATGGGAGCTTTCCACATCTGCACCCAATAGGACACCTCTCCCTTCTCTCCCAGGATAGGCTTCTGAATGCCTTGCCGGCCTGGGAGGCCCTGTTAGCACCAAAGAGAGCAGAGAGGCCCAGTGGGCCCGTCTGTCTGCTCCATCTCCAAGAGGCACAGAGAGGGCCAGGGAGCAGGCTCGCTGCTGTCTGACTTGATCAGAGCACTTGGGCCACATGAGCTGCAGGTGTTCTCCACTCGCCTGGGTGCTGGGTCCCCGGTGCCTGTGTCCTCTGGCCCGGCAGACGCAGACCCAAGGGCGGCAGAGCGCCCAGTCTCCCCCACAAGCCCCCTCTCTAAACAGTTCTCGACCTGGGCTCCATCTCTGGGGAGCCCAGGACCCAAACCAGTGGGGACCCTTCTGCTGCGAATGCCCCCGGGCTGCCCCGGTGTGTACCCTGGGCTCCAGGGGTGATGGTCACCATCTGGGGAGCGTCTTTCACCTCGGCCCCTGGCAAGGGACTGACTCTATTCTCCCCTCTCCAGGGTGTTCCCGCCAGCATCACGTTTTTCAGTCCCTCTGGCCTAACACACAGTCTCAAGCATATTCAAGAGTTATCTGGTGACAGCATTGCCCAAATTAAGGTAAGATATTCAGTGGGCTTTTGATCTTTTTCTTTCAAATTCTTTTGTTCGTTTTACTTTTACTAATTATCCCAGAATTTCCATGCAAAGTCACTCCTAACCTCGCAGAGTCCCTGATGGCAGCTCTGGAGAGAAGGCAGGGCTGGACTTCCCTGTGGTCCAGGGGTCAGGACTCTGCACTTCCACCGCAGGGGGTTGGAGTCCCACCCCTGATCCAGGAAGTCCTCGTGCTGCGCAGCGCGGGCTTCAGGACCCCCAGGCCCTGCTCACAGGTCACGGTGCTGCTTCCTGGCTGGTGCTCTTGAACAAGTTACTCAACCTCTCTGAGACTGTGCAACGCGAGGATGATTACCCCTCTGTGGTCTTCGTAGGCGTGTGCATGGTCTTCCCTGATAGGTTCGTTGAAAGAATTTGAGGCAAGCCCTTAGCTCAAGGCCTGGCTCGGGTATTAGCATGCTTCCCCTTGTTTCCCGTCTGTCTTGAAATTCTAAAATTCTTTCTCCTTTTCGTGGTTTTTAACTCAAAGCATTTCCATTCGTACTCTTTAGGAGTTGACAAGTAATCACAGCCCTGTAATGGGGATGCTCTTAAAAGGCCTGAGGGGAACTGGGGAAGGGCTGCTGGTGTGAGTGGGAGCCCCCAGCACAGGCCCCAGCACACTGGGGGGTCGGGACTGTCTCTGCCTTATAGACTGGTTCCCCACTCCCACCCCAGCCCTCGGCAGGTGCCCAGAGTTGGAACACTGGCCTTAGTGCTAGGCTGTTGGGGCCCCAGTGGGGAGTGGGCTGCCCTGCTCCAGGGGCCCCGTCCGCAGCCTGGGTCCAGCCCCTGTGGGCTCTGTGGGTCCAGCCAGGCCCCTGGTGGTGAGTCTGACAGCAGAGCTCTTTAGACGCCCCCCGCTCCTGTGACCAGCCCATTTCAGGGGGAATAAAAGGCTCACTTGGAAACGTCATCTTGTGACCAGATTGCTTCTGCTGAAATTATGCTTGCTATTTGCTGGTTCCCAACTTCAGGGAGTCTCTTTCTTTTTTAATTTTTTTTTTAAAGAAAAAAGCAGCTTTATTGAGATATAATTCACACACCATGAAGTTCACTTTTTATGACTTAGATATGTACCTTTTAAAGTGTACAATTCAGTGGGTTTAGTGAATTCACAGATCTGTGCCACCTTCACCCTCTCGTTCTGGAACATTTTAATAGCGTGAAAGAAGCCACATGCCCGTGAGAGCTGCGCCCCAGCGCCCGGCCCCGCTGGTCTGCTCTGTCTCCGCGGATCTCCCCGTGCTCTGGGCTCTTCACACGAATGGAGCGCACCATACCCGGTCTGCGCTGACGCTCGTTTCACTTGGCCTCATGGTTTCAGGCTCACCCGTGTCGTCGTGTATCGGTTCTCCGTTCCTGTGCGTTACCAGACGACAGTCCACTCTGAATGTACCACCTTTTATTTATCCATTCGTCAGCTGATGGACACGTGGATTGTGTCCTCTTTTGAGCCATCATGAGTAACAGCTGAACGTTTACATACAGGATCGTGTGTGTGAACACGTGTTTTCATTTCTCTTGAGTGAGTACCTGTGGGTAGAGTTGCTGGCTCATATGGTGACGTTATGTTTAACCTTCTGAACAGTTGCCAAACTATGTTCCAAAGCGGCTGTACCATTTTGCAGTCCCACCAGCAATATATGAGGATTCTGATTTCTCCATATTCTTTCCAACACTTGTTATTTTCTTGTCTTTATGATTATAGCCATTCTAGCGGGTGTGAAGTAGTTTCTTAGTGGTTTTGGTTTGGATTTCCCTAATGACTAAAGACACTGAGCATCTTTTCGTGGGCATGATGACCATTTCCAAACCTTCTTTTAACAACAGTTTTTTATATTTATTTGTCTTTGCTTTACAGTGTTGCTTTGATTTCTGTCATGCATCAGCGTGAATTAATCAGGTATACACCTGTCCCTTCCCTCTTTAATCTCCCTCCCACCTCCCGCCCCTCCCAGCCCTCTAGGTTATCACAGAGCACCAACTTGAGTTCCCTGAGTCTTACCATTTTGATATCCTCTTAACAGAAACGTCTGTTCACATCCTTGCCACTGTTTAACTAGGTTATTTGTCTTTCTGGTGTTGCGTTGTAAGAGTTCTTTTTTTTTTTGGATGCAAGTCCCTTACTAGATATATGATTTGCACAAACTTCTTCCCATTCCATGAGTTGTCTTTTTACTGTGTTGATGGTGTTCTTTGAGGCACAGAAGCTTTTTTTAACCAGTGTTTTATTTTGTTGCTTGTGGTTTTCATCATGTGTCTAAGAAACCATTGCCTCGTCCACGGTCATGAAGGTTCACTGCTGTGTTTTCTGTTGTAGTTTTAGCTCTGACAGTGACTTCTCTGATCCATTTTGAGTTAATGTTTGTGCATGGTGTGAGGTAGGGATCCAGCTTCATGTTTTTGCCTTAGGGAGGTCTCTTAAGGGGTAGCTGCTTTGTGGGAGGAGCCCCAGCTTCTGTGCAAGCAGCCTGCTTCCTTGCCCCCTACACGCCCCTGGGGAGGAGTGTTAGGCCACCACTTCCTAAGACTGTGCGAAGGAGGTATCTCGTCCTCTCTCCTGCCAGCCTGCCTGGGGAGGGGCAGATGGGGGTGCTGGGCAGGGGCTGCCATTGTCAGGGGGCTCACTTCGGGCACTCCCGGGCAGGTCCCTGTTCGTGGTGTGAGCACAAAGAGGGGTGAGAGGAGCACCTTCTCTCTGCCAGGAGCTGTCTGTCGATCTTCCCATCTCACCCCCCGCCCTAAGGTAGCACTGAGAGGCAGGGTGATTGAGCCCCTTTCACAGATGAGAAAACTGAGGATCGGAAAGGCTAAGTGACTTGCAATGACAGCTGGCAGGGGCCAGAGTCACAGCAAAATGTGGCCCAGGCCAGTGAAGCTTCTGACCTAGGATAACAACGGTCCTGGGACCACCAACGGTCACCAGGCGTGGGTCTGTTCCAGGCACGGGCCAAGTGGTTACACGTGTTGCTCATCTAATCCTTGGAGCAGCCGGATGAGCAAAGCTGTTAACCTTTCTGCTTCATGGAGGTGAGGACGGAGGCCCGGAAAGGGTGGGTCACCCTGAGGCCACCGTCCTGTGGAACTGCCGTTTGAACCTGACCCCCTGGCTCCTGACCCCAGTCTGGACTGCTCTGCCTCCATGGGGGGCCCGGCTGCCACCCCTGCCTCATGGAGAGCCCCTTTCCAGGCTTTGTTCTTTGCTCCCACCACGGAGGTCCTGACCAGTTCCAGACGTCGTCCTAACAGGATGTCCGACAGGCCCTGCACCTGTCGCCCCCTGCATCACCCCAAGGCCTGCGGCTCCGCTGAGACCCCTCTGTCTTCTCCCTGCAGTTTGTGGCCATCGGCCCCACCACAGCCCACGCCCTGGCCACGCAGGGCCTGCCCGTGAGCTGCACTGCAGAGAGCCCCACGCCACGCGCCTTGGCCGCCAGCATCAGGATGGCACTCCAGCCCCACGCATGCTGACTGCAAGGCCCCGGCACCCTCCCCGGGCTGGGCTGCTGCCTCTGGGTGGAGCCAGGCATTGACAGGGGCTCCCAGCAGGCCGCCGTCCTCGTGCTCCTGCTCCTGCCCGAGGAGAACAACCCCTGCCCCCTGCCCAGCACCCGGGACCGGACAGGCCATGGGGCCGGCATCAGGCCCACAGGCACCTGGCGTCCCCCCAGGGAGGCCAGCGCAGACCCTCGCCGGGCGCACACAGCTCCTCCGGAGGCAGGAAGGAAGCCAAATAAAGCTCGCTGGCCTCTCAGGCTGACCGTGTGTTCTTGTCACTTGCCGTGTTTGGGGAAGAAGCAGATACGCCCTCGTGCTGAGAACTGACAAACTTGAAGAATAAAGTTTGGCATGAAGAATAAAGTTTGCTGTGTGTGAAGGAGTTTATTCATCTTTAAAAAAGAACCTCTGGGCTTCCCAGGTGGCGCTAGTGGTAAAGAATCCTCCTACCCATGCAGGAGATGCAGGAGACGTGGGTCACATCGCTGGGTTGGGAAGATCCCCTGGAGTAGGAATGGCAACCCACTCCAGTATCCTTGCCTGGAGAATCCCATGGACAGAGGAGCCCAGTGGGCTGCAGCCCATGGGTCGCAAGGGTCAGACACGACTGAGCAGCTCAGCTACCACCACCAAGGGCTAGTCACGACACTCAGGCTTTTCTGGGGCTCCGGTGGCTGCAGGAGGGGCAAAAACAAGTAACAGCTTCACTTGCTCACTCCCCAGGGTGGGGACGAGCTGGTTGCTTACGTGGGATGAGGGTAGAGGTGCGTCCAGGGGTCAGGCTGGAGGGGTGGCTTGGGTGGCCTGCCCACCCCTGTGTGGGTGTCCAGGGCAGGGGGCGTGCGCAGTACCCTGTTCTTGCTCCTGACAACTCTGTATCTTGTTGTAGGTAATTTGCCCCAACTGCATGCATGCTGTTGTTTTTAGTGCCTTATAATTTCTTTGTATTTTGCTGCTCAAGGAGACACTTGTCCAGGTACAAGCACTGCAGGAGAGTCCCGCATCCCAGGCCCCAGCCTCAGTGCTACAGAAGACTCAACAGTACCTGGACTGGGTCAGCTGGACCTCTGATCACATGCTTGGGGGACAGAGCAAGGTCCAGTTGCTTTAAAAGTCTCTTAACGATTCCGTACTTTTAGCGAAGGCAGGGTTGCGAGCACAAGCCCTTCGGTTTATAAGCAGAATTGAAAATTATACCTAAAACTCTTTTTAATATTGCTGAACCACAGGAGTCTGCTTTAGTACCTTATTAAGTGCAATGAACAGAGTTTTCCTTCCCTTAATTTTTTCTTCTCTTTGTATATTCTCGAGGATTGAAGCCACTGCCGTGGCCCTCAGACTCTCTCTGAGACCAGAGGTGTGAACAGTGGAGAAGGCAGAAAGGAGTCTGTTGTGACCTGGGTGGAACCCTGTACACACCTCACTTCTAAGTGAATTTGTGCAGGACAGTGAGCTTGGAGGGGAGGGGATGCTGGGGGGTGGCAGCTGCCTTTTCATAGAAACCAGGCTAGAATTAGACAAAACTGCTACCAACAACCACTTCAGGGTTCTGGAAACTGACCTGAGTCAGGCAACAAATTGAGAAGCATTTATTCCTTCTTTAATTTTTTAAAAAATATCTATTTTCTCATTATTTTTATTTGGCTGTGCTGGGTCTTCATTGCTCTGCAGCATGTGGGGTTTTAGTTTGCCAACCAGGGATCAAGCCCACGTCCCTTGCATTGGAAGACGGGTTCTTAACCACTGGACCACCAGGGAAGTCCCAAGAAGCAATATATGCTTGAAAACCTCCTCTTTGGGTCAAATCAGCAGGAATGGTCTCAAGAAGTGGCCTGGAGATGTATCTTGCCCCTGTGCACCCCTGCGGGGATCAGCAGCTTTGCCACCCTAGGTTCAGGTGGCAGGCAGAAATCTAGGGCTTTTTCAGCCGAAGGTGGTGAACCCCGTAGGCAGTGAATGGGGAAGCCTGCAGCGTTGCTGGTCTGAGCTCGAGGTCCCAGTTGGGATGAGCAGCAGACCCCTCAGAATGTAATGGGGGTCTCATGGGAATCAGAGCGCCTCAGGAGGGCTGGCTTAACCAACTGGGGTCGGGGGCGTGCCCATGCACACCTGACGCAGACCTGGGGGATTTGGGGTGTGGGCCGGGGGGACTCACAAGGTGATGGGCGCGTCCTAAGACTGATCCTGGCGTTGGCTGCACAGACTGAACACTTGTCCCTGAGGACTGAGGAAAATAATTTAGAGAACACTACCTTATAAACAAGTTTTTCTCTATAACATCAAAGGGAAATAGATCAGACCCTGAATCAGGAACCGTGGCTGCACGTCAGAACCACGCACAGTGCTTCTGAAAAGGGAGCTGCTCCCTGCCCCCCACCCGCTTCTACTTAATCCTTTGCTAGGGGAAGGCCCCAGTCACAGGCGGCTTAGAAGCCCTCCAGGTGAGTCCCGCCTGCAAGCACGTCCAAAAACCATAGCATCTAGTCGGGGTGCGGTCCCTGGCAGCTTCGGAGTCTAAGAAGGGCGCTGAACGACGGAGGAGAGGAGACAGGCATCTGAAGGCAGACGGGGAGATAAAGGCAGGAAAGTTCCGGAGGGGGCTGCTGCTGAAGAGGGGCTGCCGCGGAGCGGGGAGGGTCGGGGAGGGTGAGAGTGGGGGTGGGAGCAGGGGACAAGGACTCGCTAAATGTCTTCTGTCCACACGACAGCCTGATGTGACCTTTTGGAGAGGAGGTGAGCAGGGTTTAAGGTGAGGCAGGACAGGTTGGGTTAAAGATGTAGACGGGTTCAGGGTCAGGAAGGGTTGCAGCCGACCTTGTCCATCAGACACACGGGAGCCAGGCAGCAAGGGTGCGGGTTCCCAGCCGGGGTTGTGAGCAGGGAACCCACGCATTGGCAGCTGGGCTGGGGTGGGTCTCCTGTTCCCAGTTTAGGAGGTGAAGGCTGAGTAGGCAAACATGGAATTTGTAAAGTGACGGGGGAAGGGACCTGGGTTCTGCAGATATTGGGGGTGGCAGAAGTAGAAACCCAATAACTTTCAACTCAGGACAGTGAAATCCAGGGAGTCCACACGCAGTCCCACTCCCCCTTGTCCAGGGGGTGACCGCTCCTCTTAAGGGTGACTGCACCCAGGCCCAGAGTTATGCTGGGTCTGTGGTCTGGCGGCTGGGAGAGAGGTAATGGCGGCCTCAGAACAGGAGCTCGCCAGGCATAGGTCTCATCTGGGAAGGGTCAGTGTTGAGGTTGGGGATGTGCAGGGTGCCTCCCAGGCCCAAAGTGGCAGCCGGGAACCAGCATGAGGCCTGCGTCCCACATGACCCTGATAAGAGTTCCCGCCTCTTAAGCTCCCCATGTCCATAAGGATCAGAAGGGACAGAACATGGGACGGGAAAGGAGAGGGGGAGGAGCCATTGAACACGGGGCTGTGGAGGGTTTGCTGTATTGTGTTCCCCCGACATGGTCTCTCGTGTGCCCACCCC